>NC_029775.3:50603907-50604560 GCF_000817695.3 Arachis duranensis | reverse complement strand
CTTGAATCCTACTCAGAATACCACAGACAAGGTTTAGACCTTCCGGATTCTCTTGAATGCCGCCATCAATTCTAGCTTATACCACTAAGATTCTGATTAAGGAATCTAAGAGATATCTACTCAATCTAAAGTAGAACGGAGGTGGTTGTCAGGCACACGTTCATAGTTGAGAATGATGATGAGTGTCACGGATCATCACATTCATCAAGTTGAAGAACAAGTGATATCTTAGAATAGAAGCAAGCGTGATTGAATGAAAAACAGTAGTAATTGCATTAATCCATCAAGACACAGCAGAGCTCCTCACCCCCAACCATGGGGTTTAGAGACTCATGTCGTAGAAGATACAATAAGAAACGTGTAATGTGTCATGAGGTAGAGATACAATGTCAAAAGGTCCTATTAATAGTGAGCTAGTAACCTAGGGTATACAGAAATAAGTAAATGACGTAAAAATCCACTTCTGGGGTCCACTTGGTGTGTGCTTGGGCTGAGACTTAAGCTTCTCACGTGCCTGGGCTGTTTCTGGAGTTGAACGCCAGGTTGTAACCTGTTTCTGGCGTTGAACTCCAACTTGCAACCTGTTTCTGGCGCTGAACGCCAGACTGCAACATGGAACTGGTGTTGAACGCCAGTTTACGTCATCTATCTTC
>NC_029775.3:50598587-50601101 GCF_000817695.3 Arachis duranensis | reverse complement strand
TTGCTTTCAAGATAATGCTTGATCCTTTGTCCATTAACAATGAACTTCTTGTCAGAGTCAGTATCCTGAAGCTCAACATATCCATATGGTGATACTCTTGTAATCACATACGGACCCCTCCAGCGGGATTTAAGTTTTCCTGGGAACAATCTGAGCCTAGAGTTGAAGAGCAGAACTTTTTGTCCTGGCTCAAAGACTCTGGATGACAACTTCTTGTCATGCCACTTCTTTGCCTTTTCCTTATAAATCTTTGCATTTTCAAAGGCACTGAGTCTAAATTCATCTAGCTCATTTAACTGGAGTAATCTCTTTTCACCAGCTAACTTAGCATCTAGGTTTAGGAATCTGGTTGCCCAGTAGGCTTTATGTTCCAGTTCCACGGGCAGATGACAGGCCTTGCCATACACAAGTTGGTATGGTGAGGTTCCTATTGGGGTCTTAAATGCTGTTCTGTATGCCCACAGAGCATCATCCAAGCTCCTTGCCCAATCCTTTCTTCGGGCCATTATAGTCCGTTCTAGGATTCTTTTTAGCTCTCTGTTGGAGACTTCAGCTTGCCCATTTGTCTGTGGATGATACGGGGTAGCCACTTTGTGGCTAATTCCATATCGGACCATAGTAGAGTAAAGCTGTTTATTACAGAAATGAGTACCCCCATCACTGATTATGACTCTGGGAATACCAAATCTGCTGAAGACGTGTTTCTGGAGGAATTTCAGTACGGTTTTAGTATCATTAGTGGGTGTAGCAATTGCTTCTACCTATTTAGATACATAGTCCACTGCCACCAGAATGTAAGTGTTTGAGTATGATGGTGGGAATGGACCCATAAAGTCAATTCCCCATACATCAAACAACTCAATCTCTAAGATCCCTTGTTGAGGCATGGCGTATCCATGAGGTAAGTTACCAGCTCTTTGGCAGCTGTCACAGTTACGCACAAACTCTCGGGCATCTCTATAGAGAGTAGGCCAGTAGAAGCCACATTGGAGGACCTTAGTGGCTGTTCGCTCATTTCCAAAATGTCCCCCATACTGTGATCCATGGCAATGCCACAAGATCCTCTGTGCTTCATCTCTGGGTACACATCTGCGGATCATTTCGTCTGCACATCTCTTAAAGAGATATGGCTCATCCCATAGGTAGTAATTGGCATCTGAAATTAATTTCTTTCTTTGCACTCTGCTGTACTCCTGTGGTATGAACCTCACAGCTTTATAATTTGCAATATCTGCAAACCATGGAGCTTCCTGGATGGCAAAGAGTTGCTCATCTGGGAAAGTCTCAGAAATCTCAGTAGAAGAAAGGGACGCCCCAGCTACTGGTTCTATTCGGGACAGATGATTAGCTACCTGGTTCTCTGTCCCTTTTCTGTCTCTTATTTCTATATCAAACTCTTGCAGAAGCAACACCCATCTTATAAGCCTGAGTTTTGAATCCTGCTTTGTGAGTAAGTATTTAAGAGCAGCATGGTCAGTGTACACAAACACCTTGGATCCTACTAGATAGGATCTAAACTTGTCACTGGCATAGACCACTGCAAGTAACTCTTTTTCTGTGGCTGTGTAATTCTTCTGTGCATCATTTAGAACATGGTTGGCATAATAAATGACGTGCAGAAGCTTGTTATGCCTCTGTCCCAACACTGCACCAATGGCATGGTCACTGGCATCACACATTAGTTCAAATGGCAATGTCCAGTCTGGTGCAGAGATGACTGGTGTTGTGACCAGCTTGGCTTTCAGGGTCTCAAATGCCTGCAGACACTGTGTGTAAAACACAAATGGTGTGTCAGCAGCTAGCAGGTTGCTCAAAGGTTTTGTAATTTTCGAAAAATCCTTTATGAACCTTCTGTAGAATCCTGCATGCCCCAGAAAGCTTCTGATTGCCTTAACATTAGCAGGTGGTGGTAATTTTTTAATTACCTCTACCTTTGCCTTATCCACCTCTATTCCCATGCTTGAAATTTTATGCCCAAGGACAATTCTTTTAGTCACCATAAAGTGACATTTCTCCCAGTTTAAAACCAGATTAGTCTCTTGGCACCTTTTCAGGACATGTGCTAGGTGGTTAAGACAGGAGCTGAATGAGTCTCCATATACTGAGAAGTCATCCATGAAGACTTCCAGGAATTTCTCCACCATATCAGAGAAGATGGATAGCATGCATCTCTGAAAAGTTGCAGGAGCATTACACAGACCAAAAGGCATCCTCCTGTAGGCAAACACACCAGAAGGGCAAGTAAATGTTGTTTTCTCTTGGTCCAGAGGATCTACTGCAATTTGGTTATAACCTGAATAGCCATCCAAAAAGCAGTAATAATCATGACCAGCTAGTCTTTCTAGCATTTGGTCTATGAATGGTAAAGGAAAATGATCCTTTCTGGTGGCTGTATTGAGCCTTCTGTAGTCAATACACATACGCCACCCTTTTACTGTTTTTGTAGGAACCAGTTCATTTTTTTCATTATGAACCACTGTCATGCCTCCCTTTTTGGGGACAACTTGGACAGGG
>NC_029775.3:50597413-50598411 GCF_000817695.3 Arachis duranensis | reverse complement strand
GGATCTTGTGCATGCATCTAGCTGGGCTAATGCCCTTAAGATCACTTATGGACCACCCAAGAGTTGTCTTGTGTGTCCTTAACACTTGAATCAGTGCCTCCTCTTCCTGTGGATTTAAAGCAGAGCTTATAATCACTGGAAAAGTGTCACCCTCTCCCAGAAATGCATACTTTAGGGATGGTGGTAGTAGTTTGAGTTCAGGTTTGGGAGGCTTATCCTCCTCCTGAGGAATTTTCAAAAATTCCTTTGTTTCCTTTGGTTCTTCTTGATCAGGCTGAGCATCCTTGAAGATGTCTTCAAGCTCTGATTCTAGACTTTCAGTCATATTGATCTTTTCCACCAAAGAGTCAATAATGTCAGCGCCCATGCAGTCATTTGGTGTGTCTGGATGCTGCATAGCTTTTACAGCATTCAACTTGAACTCATCCTCATTAACTCTCAGGGTTACTTTCCCTTTTTGTACATCAATGAGAGTTCGTCCAGTTGCTAGGAAAGGTCTTCCTAGAATGAGAGTTGCACTCTTGTGCTCCTCCATTTCCAGCACCACAAAGTCAGTTGGAAAGGCGAATGGCCCAACCTTGACAATCATGTCCTCTATTATGCCTGATGGATATTTAATGGAGCCATCAGCAAGTTGGAGGCATATCCGGGTTGGTTTGACTTCTTCAGTCAACCCAAGCTTTCTGATAGTGGATGCAGGCATTAGATTGATGCTTGCTCCAAGGTCACACAGGGCTGTCTTGGTATTGCTCCAATATCACATAGGGCTGTCTTGGTGCAAGCACCTTCTAATGTGCATGGTATCATAAAACTTCCTGGATCTTGAAGCTTTTCTGGTAAGCTTTTCAGAATGACTGCACTGCATTCTTCAGCGAGAAATACTTTTTCAGTTTCTCTCGAATCCTTTTTATGACTTAAGATCTCTTTCATGAACTTAGCATAAGAAGGTATTTGCTCAAGTATCTCTGCAAACGGAATCTTTATTTCAAGAGTCCTTA
>NC_029775.3:50596291-50597319 GCF_000817695.3 Arachis duranensis | reverse complement strand
AGGATAAGGCATCTTGGCTTTATATTCTTCAACCTTGGTTGCTGCAGGTTTACTCCTCACAGAAGTGGTTGAAGAAGCCTTTTTAGAGGGATTACTGTCAGCACTCTCAGGTGTCTGATCCTCCCTTGACGTCTGAACGCCAGGATTGGGTGAAGATTGGGCGTTTAACGCCAACTTCTCTCCCTTATCTGGCGTTTGAACGCCAGAACTGGGCAGGGAATGGGCGTTTAACGCCAGCTTTCCCCCCTTTTCTGGCATTTGAACGCCAAAAGTATTCCTCTTTGAGCTCTTACTGTCCTCAGAGGGATTTTGGACAGTGGTTTGGTTATCCTCTGTCAATTGTTCCTTATTTGGCTTTTTGCTACTTTGAGCAGTGTTATTCAATGTCTTTCCACTCCTCAGTTGAACTGCTTGACATTCTTCTGTTATCTGTTTAGATATCTGCTGTTTTGCCTGATTCAACTGCAGTTCTATGTTCTTGTTAGCAATTTTAGTTTCATGGAGCATCTCTTTAAATTCTGCTAATTGTTTTGTCATCAGGTGTAGTTGTTGATTAAGCTTAATCATCTGTTCTTGAGGATTAGGATCAGTAGCTACTGCCATGACTTCCTCTTTTGGAGAGAACTCATTGCTAGTGTACAAATATTGATTTCTAGCAACAGTGTCTATAAGCTCTTGAGCCTCTTCAATTGTCTACCTCATGTGTATAGATCCACCAGCTGAGTGGTCTAAAGACATCTGAGCTTTTTCTGTAAGCCCATAGTAGAAAATGTATAACTGTACCCACTCTGAAAACATTTCAGAGGGGCATTTTCTTAGCATACCTCTATACCTCTCCCAGGCATTATAAAGGGATTCATTATCCTCTTGTTTAAAGCCTTGGATGTCCAGCCTTAGCTGTGTCATCCTCTTTGGAGGGTAAAATTGATTCAGGAATCTGTCTGATAACTGTTTCCATGTCTTTATGCTTGCTGTAGGTTGGTTATTCAACCACCTCTTAGCTTGATCTTTTACAGCAAATGGAAACA
>NC_029775.3:50566774-50596125 GCF_000817695.3 Arachis duranensis | reverse complement strand
TATGATAATGAGTTGAGGATTTAGTTCAAAGCTGCTTGCTTTGATGGGAGGTTTACAGATGCTACTCCTATATACAGCTGTAATGAGGTTAGCATATGACCCCAGAGTCCTTCTGGACTGCTCAATTCACTTAGGTCCATGATGGAGAAAGGGAATATGATATGAATTCACAAGTAAAGTAAAATATTTTTTTTTGAAATGACCGAAAATAATAAAAATAAAATAAAAAAGAAAATAAAAGAAAACTTCAAAAACTAAAAGAAAATAAGATCAAAGAAAATTGAAAACTAAATCAATTGAAAAGATATGATTGAAAGTTATTTTGAAAAAGATTTGATTTTTGAAATGAGGAAAGAGAAAAACAACAAAATGACACCAAACTAAAATGACAAAAAACTTAAAATTTTTAGAAAATCAGATACAAATTTTCGAAAACTTAAAGGAAAACAAAAAGAAGACACCAAACTTGGAATTTTTTTGAATAACAAGAAAGGACTAAGAACATGCAAATTCGAAAAAATTAAAAGAAAACAAAAGCATGCAATTGACACCAAACTTAAAATATGAAACTAGACTCAAATAAAAGACTCTAAACCAACAAAAATAAAACAGTCCTAATCTAAGCAACAAGATAAGCCGTCAGTTGTCCAAACTCGAACAATCCCCGACAATGGCACCAAAAACTTGGTGCACGAAATTGCAATCACACTTTGCAATTCCGCACAACTAACCAGCAAGTGCACTGGGTCGTCGAAGTAATACCTTACGTGAGTAAGGGTCGATCCCACGGAGATTGTCGGCTTGAAGCAAGCTATGGTTATCTTGTAACTCTTAGTCAGGATATCAATAATTATCAGGGTTGATTGCGAAAAGTAAAAGAACATGAAATAAGTACTTGTTTTGCAGTAATGGAGAACAGGTTGAGGTCTTGGAGATGCTCTATCTTTTGAATCTCTGCTTTCCTACTGTCTTCTTCTTCAAGCACGCAAGGCTCCTTCCATGGCAAGCTGTATGTAGGGTTTCACCGTTGTCAATGGCTACCTCCCATCCTCTCAGTGAAAATGTTCAACGCGCTCTGTCACAGCACGGCTAATCATCTGTCGGTTCTCAATCGGGTCGGAATAGAATCCAGTGATTCTTTTGCGTCTGTCACTAACGCCTCGCCTTCAGGAGTTTGAAGCTCGTCACAGTCATTCAATCATTGAATCCTACTCAGAATACCACAGACAAGGTTTAGACCTTCCGGATTCTCTTGAATGCCGCCATCAATTCTAGCTTATACCACTAAGATTCTGATTAAGGAATCCAAGAGATATCTACTCAATATAAAATAGAACGGAGGTGGTTGTCAGGCACACGTTCATAGTCAAGAATGATGATGAGTGTCACGGATCATCACATTCATCAGGTTTAAGAACAAGTGATATCTTAGAACGGAAGCAAGGGTGATTGAATGAAAAATAGTAGTAATTGCATTAATCCATCAAGACACAGCAGAGCTCCTCACCCCCAACCATGGGGTTTAGAGACTTATGCCGTATGAAGTACACAAAGAAACGTGTAAAGTGTCATGAGGTAGAGATACAATGTCAAAAGGTCCTATTAATAGTGAGCTAGTAACCTAGGGTATACAGAAATGAGTAAATGATGTAAAAATCCACTTCTAGGGTCCACTTGGTGTGTGCTTGGGCTGAGCATTGAAGCTTTCATGTGTAGAGACTTTTCCTGGAGTTAAACGCCAGCTTTTATGCCAGTTTGGGCGTTTAACTCCAATTTTTATGCCAGTTCCAGCGTTAAACGCTGGGAATTCTGAAGCTGATTTGCAACGCCGGTTTGGGCCATGAAATCTCGGGCAAAGTATAGACTATTATACATTGGTGGAAAGCCCAGGATGTCTACTTTCCAAAGCCGTTGAGAGCGCGCCAATTGGGCTTCTGTAGCTCCAGAAAATCCACTTCGAGTGCAGGGAGGTCAGAATCCAACAGCATCTGCAGTCCTTTTCAGCCTCTGAATCAGATTTTTGCTCAGGACCCTCAATTTCAGCCAGAAAATACCTGAAATCACAGAAAAACAAACAAACTCATAGTAAAGTCCAAAAAAGTGAATTTTAACTAAAAACTAATAAAAGTATACTAAAAACTAACTAAAATATACTAAAAACATACTGAAAACAATGCCAAAAAGCGTATAAATTATCCGCTCATCACTTTATAGGGCATGAATGAGTGGGAGATTGGAAAGGAAGCTTGCAAAAATGGAAGGAATACAAGAAATTGAGGAGATGACCAGCGAGAAGTGACGCGGTCGCATGACTCACGCGACCACGTGAAAGAGAGGAAATTGCAATGACGCGGCCGCACGGCTCACGCACCGCGCGGATTGGAAAAGCATAAGCGACGCAGAGGCATGGACGACGCACCCGCGTGGATAAGAAAAATGCCGAATGACGCGTCCGCATGAATGACGCGACCGCGTGACTGTGCGATCTGCAGAATCTCAGAAGTCACTGGCAGTGTTTTTGGGCCGGATTTCAACCCAGTTTTCGGCCCAGAAACACAGACTAGAGCCAGGGAATATGCAGAAACAAGAGGCAACATTCATTCCACACAATTTTTAGTGTTAGATCTAGTTTTTACTCCTCCTCTAGGTTTTCTCTCTACACATTCGTAGTTCTTAGGATTTTATTTTCTATTGCTTTTTGCATCAGGATATTGAGAAGAGTTATTACATCATCAAGACTTCATCATTCTAGTTCGTTTTCTTTACTTGGCTTTACTCTTCCATGTCCTTTAATTTACTCAATTCTATTACTGGATTATTTTAGAATTTATTAATACAAGAATTACCTTTATTTTTAATTGATTCCTTTGAGTTTTTATTTATCATGTCTTTCTTTAATTCCTTTTCCCATGTTATGAGTTCTACATTCACAATGAGCGAGTAGTTTCCTAACTTGATGGGGAGTTGATTGAAAGGAACCCTTGAGTTGGGGTGTTTAAAGGAAAAATTATAATTGGGTTCATTGTTGGAATGCCCTCTAGTCACTGACACTAATCCTTTTCAATAAGCGGATTGGGACTTGTGAATAGAAACAGTATTCCAACTTGTTTGACTCTCCCTTACCTAGTAAGGGATAACTAAATAGAGCAACCTTTAATTATCAATTAATCTTGAGAGTACTTCAACAAGAATAGGGTTTCCAACTAATCTACTCCCAGTCAAGGCTTTTATTTAAAATTAATTAAATTTTCTAAATTAATTTCCTGTTTATCAACTCAACTATTTTTGAAAACACCTGATTGATAAAATAGCACATCTCTCTACAACTCTTTGGGAGATGACATGGGATTTATATTCCCATTATTTTAACTTTAATCTTTGTGACAACCCTTTTAAATTGAAAAGCGGATTTTGGGCTGGTTAAGGACTGTACTTGCAACGTATTTCTATTGATAATTTCTTAACTTGCCAATTTCCACCACGTCAATTTTTAGCGCCGTTGTCGGGGAGTTACAACAGTCTGCTAATTTATTGATTGGCATTTATTTAATTGTAATTTTTCTTTTCATTTTGTCACTATGAGCTGTATGTTTCTTTCGTTAAATGACGTGTTCACTTCCTGATCCAAGCTTGCCAGTATTTGACCCTGAGATTGAAATAACTCTTTCACGTATAAGGCAAGCTCGGCATCGGCAAGTCCTCTTTGAGGATGAACCTGAAACATCTTCTAAGGAAGAAACAAGCTCCCTCTCTACTGATCCAGTTAATTTACGTGCAGGCGACATGGCAGCACCAAGGAGAGTCACTATCCAGGAGGAAGGAGCCCCTAATTTTACACTACAACCATTCCAGGCACACCATCCAACAGTGGCTGTGGATTTCGAAATAAAATCTTCGCTACTCAACTTGATGCCCAAGTTTCATGGCTTACCTGCTCAAGAACCTATCAAGCACCTTAGGGATTTCCAGACTGCTTGTTCTACTGTTAAGCGTGATGGCACTGATGAAATCTCCATTCTGTTAAAAGCCTTCCCATTTTCTCTTGAGGGAAAGGCAAGAGAGTGGTACTACACTCAACCCGGAACAACTGTTTCTAACTGGGATACGCTTAGAAGAGAATTTTTAGAGAAATTCTTCCCAGCTGAGGTTGCAGATAAACTGAGGAAAGACATGTCCAAGATCGTTCAGGATGAATCTGAGACTCTTTATGAATACTTGGAATGCTTCAATAATCTTCTAGAAGCATGTCCCCACCATATGATTGACAAGATAGTATTGCTCGGCTACTTTACACAGGGCATGAAATCTCAAGATAGGACCACATTGGAAGGTGCTAGCAATGGGTCTATGAAAAAGTATAAGACTACAGAAGAAGTATTGCAATTGATCAGCGGCTTAGCCGAATCTACTAGGAATCACAGGCAGAAGCAAAGTCGGTCAAGAGCTATTGCAGAGTTATCCACTAGCAAAGAGACTGCTGCTATAGCTCAGAGCTTATGTGAAATGACTAACTTATTGAAACAGATGCAACTAAATCAACAACAGCCTCAGCAAGTTCAACCTTCTCCACCACAGCACAGTCAGTAGTTGGTTCCACAAAGAGTATACGAAATCTGTGCAGATTACAGTCACTACACTAATGAGTGTCCGCAACTTCAACCGGAAGACCACACTGTAGCAGCCACTCATAACTTCTATGACCGCCCCAATCAAGGGTACAATCAAGGTGGCAGCTATAACCAAGAATGGCAGGATAACTCTAACCAAGGCTGCAGAGATAATTATAACCAGGGTTGGAAGGACAATCATAACAGAGGAGGCAGAGATAACAATGGAAATCAGAGACGGAATAACAATAACAACTTTAGGCAGCAGAATCAGAATCAGGCCTATAGAGCACCTCATCTAAGATAGCTTCAAGCATCTCAGCAGCCCTTTCAGATCACTTATCCCTCTTCATCTCCTAATGATGAGTTACTACAATCTATTTATCAGAGACAACAGGCCATGGAAAACAACTTTACTGCTACTCTGAATGGTCTGACTTCTACTTTGCAAGCCCTTATCTCACAGATTGGATCAATGAACAACTCCAACAACCAGTCCTCAAGCTCTGGTGGACTCCCCTCTCAACCATTACCCAATCCAAAGGGCGGTATTAATGCCATCACCCTAAAGTCTGGAACCATATTGCATGAGAGGAACCAAGAAGAACCAAACCTACCTGAACACACCTCAGCTGAAGAGGTAGTGGAATTAGAAGATGTTGAGGAAGAAAATGATCTACAGGACATGGCTGAGGAAGAAGACACTAAATCACAGGAAGAAGCACCAAAGGGCACAGACACTTGTAGAAAATGCCATTCCTATTCCATTTCCATAACTTGTAAAGAAGCCCAAGAAGCAGTTGGAACCTGATCCTAAAATGGTAGAAATATTCAAAAAGGTTGAGGTAACTGTTCCCCTTTTTGATGTTATTCAACAGGTACCTAAATACGCAAAGTTTCTAAAGGATTTATGCATACATAAAGACAAAATTAATGAATTAGAAACTATTCCTTTAGGTAGTTCTATATCTGCTTTAATGGAAAATATACTTGAAAAATGTAGTGACCCAGGCCCATGCATGGTTAACTGTACCATTGGAGGTGTGATATTTTCTGACTGCATGTGTGATTTAGGAGCATGTGTTAGTATAATGCCTTTGTCTGTATATGATGTTTTGAGGCTACCTCCCTTAAAAAGGTCGGCAGCTCGTTTTGTGTTAGCAGATAAAAGTATTATTACAGTGGCTGGAGTTGCTAAAGATGTATTAGTGGGCATTAAAGGTCTCACTTTCCCCATTGATTTTTACATCCTGGAGATGCCCCAACAAGACTTAGAGAAGCCATCACCAATCATACTCGGAAGACCTTTCTTGAAGACCTCGAAGTTCAAATTAGATGCTTTTTCAGGAACATACTCTTTTGAAATAGACGGCCGAGTAGTAAGCTTCAATCTGAATGGAGTTATGAAGTACCCTCCAGAAGATCACTCTATTCTCCAGTGTGACATCATAGATGAAACTGTAGCTAAAGTTCACCTGGAGGAGTTTGAAGAGAAGTACATATGACAAGGTCCAAGTGTGGGGACATTCTCAGAGGACAATGAAAGTACTCTACCACTGCCACCAGCTCCAGATAATTCAGAGCCTGACCATGAACAGAAGTCAGAATTAAAACCTCTCCCTCCACACCTCAAATATGCTTACCTCGAAGACAAGCAAAAGTTTTCAGTTATCATTGCACGGGACCTCACCTCTCAACAGGAATAGCAGTTACTTAGTGTGCTGAGGAGGTAAAGAAAGCAATTGGGTGGAGTTTGGCAGACATAGTAGGCATCAACCCTCAAGTTTGTGAGCACATAATCTTTTTAGAAGAAAGAGCAAGACCCATTCGTCAACCTCAGAGAAGACTAAACCCCACAATCTTAGAGGTTGTCAAGAATGAAGTGACCAGACTATTAGAGGCAGATATTATCTACCCCATTTCAGACAGTGAATGGGTAAGCCCAGTACAAGTGGTGCCCAAGAAGTCTAGAGTCACTACAGTGAAGAATGAGCATGGAGAGCTCATAGCTACAAAAGTACAGAACGCCTGGAGGGTCTGCATTGATTACAGGCGTCTCAACGAAGTCACTCGTAAGGATCACTACCCTCTTCCATTCATTGATCAAATGCTGGATCGCTTGTCAGGTAAATCACATTATTGCTTTTTAGATGGTTATACAGGATATTTCCAGATTCATATAGCTCATGAGGATCAGGAAAAGACTACTTTTACCTGTCCTTTTGGGACATATGCTTACAAGAGAATGCCCTTTGGCCTGTGCAATGCACCAGCTACTTTCCAAAGGTGCATGATGAGTCTTTTCTCTGATCTTATTGAGGACTGTATGGAAGTTTTTATGGACGATTTCAGCGTTTATGGTGATTCTTTTAGCCTTTGCTTGGATAGTCTATCTAGAGTATTAGATAGATGTGTCAGTACAAACCTTGTATTGTATTTTGAAAAATGTCATTTTATGGTTAAACAAGGAATCGTACTAGGACATGTTATATCTAATACTAGTATTTCTGTAGATCCAGCAAAGGTGGATGTTATTTCTAGTTTTCCTTACCCCTCTTCTGTGAGGGAAGTCCGTTTGTTCCTTGGACATGCAGGTTTTTACCGAAGATTCATTAAGGACTTTAGTAAGGTAGCACTTCCCCTATCCAGACTAATGCAAAAGGATATTGAGTTCGAGTTCAGTGAGGATTGCAAACAAGCGTTTGATAAGCTAAAAATTGCCCTGACTCAAGCTCCAATTGTGAGAGGACCGGATTGGAGCCAGCCATTCGAAATCATGTGCGATGCTTCCAACCATGCAGTAGGAGCAGCGCTGGCTCAGCATGAAGGTAAAGATCCTTTTGTTATTGCTTATGCGTCTAAAACTTTAGACGCCACTCAGTCCAATTACACTACTACTGAGAAAGAGCTTCTTGCTATTGTTTTTGCTCTGGATAAATTCCGAGCCTATTTACTTGGTACGAAGGTAGTAGTGTACTCAGACCACGCAGCTCTAAAGTATTTATTAGCTAAAAAGGAATCCAAACCAAGGCTTATACATTGGATACTGCTACTACAAGAATTTGATTTAGAAATAAAGGATAGGAGTGGTAACCAGAATCTAGTGGCAGACCACTTGAGTCGCCTTAAGCACATTAAACATGACTCCACTCCTATAGATGATAATTTTCCATTTGATAACCTACAAGCAGTATCTGAAGTAATCCCTTGGTATGCACCTGTAGCTAATTATCTAGTTAGCCGCACCTTTCCTCCAAACTTTACTAAGCATAAAAAAGACAAGCTGAAAAGCGAGTCTAAATATTATATATGGGATGGCCCATATTTATGGAGATGTGGCACTGACCAGGTAATTAGAAGGTGTGTGCCTCAATTAGAATTCCAGTCCATTTGTTCAGTTCTTCCACGCTCCCCTCATCACTTATAGTGACCATCTTGCATTCTTTCCAGCTTACCTTCTTTGCTTCACCTCTCGGATTTTTCTCTGTGTCACTTGGAAGCTATCAGTAGGCTTGGGAATCTGTTGAGAGAGATATCCCACTTGAGACTCCAGCCTCTTGATGGTGTCTCCCTGGTTTTTTATATTAGCTCGCACTTTATCCTTGAACACTCTATTGTCTTGGACTTCCTTGCATATACCTTCAAGTAGAGTCTCAATTCTGGAGAGTCTATCTTCGGATGGTGATGATGAATTGAGATAGGAGGGGTGAAACGGGCCAATTTAGTTTTGATATGGATGTTGAGAGGTACTGTTGGGTGGGTGTTGATATGATCCCTGTGTGGAATGTTGGTGAGTTGCATTGTTGTTGGGGTTGTGACGTCTCTGATCTTGGCCTTGATCTTGTTGATTTCTCCACCCAAAGTTTGGGTGGTTCTTCCAACCAGGATTATAAGTTTTGTAGTATGTATCATGGGCCTGCCTAGGTGAGTTCCCAATATAGTTGGCTTATTTCCAGTCACTCTCTTCCTCTGTATTTACTCCTTCTTGAGCTAATGATGAAGTGGTGACTGCTGCAACTTGGTTCCCTTCTATTTTCTTGGTAAGGTCAGCTAACTGCTTGATGATGAAGTGGTGACTGCTGCAACTTGGTTCCCTTCTATCTTCTTGGTAAGGTCAGCTAACAGCTTGGTGATCATCTTGTTTTGAGCCAGCAGTGCATCCATGTGGTTTAGCTCCATCACTCCTCAAGTGTTGCTCCTTTCAGAATCATAGAAGTAGTCATTATCAACTACAGTCTCGATGACATCTATGGCTCCTTCAATGGTCTCTTTCTTGTTTAGAGATCCCCCAGATGAGTGGTCTACTGCCTTCTTTGATTCTTAAGAAAGACCCTCATAGAAAATGTGTAGTTGCACCCATTTATTGAACATGACTAGTGAGCACCTTCTTGTTAAGTCCTTAAACCTCCCCATGCCTCATAGAGAGTTTCACCATCTT
This sequence comes from Arachis duranensis, assembly GCF_000817695.3. Lineage (NCBI taxonomy): Eukaryota > Viridiplantae > Streptophyta > Magnoliopsida > Fabales > Fabaceae > Arachis > Arachis duranensis. Next base: position 50,587,080 of record NC_029775.3, on the reverse strand, counting down.
GTTGCCTGAAGGTTTGTACCTCATCTCTCAACCTGTTGATTCTTTGAGGATGGTAGAATCTTGCCAAGAATTTGTTCACCACATCTTCCCACGTTGTTAAACTCTCCTTCGGGAAAGATTCCAGCCATTTAGATGCTTTATCTCTGAGTGAAAAGGGGAACAAAAGCAGTCTATAGGTGTCAGGATGAACACCATTAGACTTCACATTATCGCATATCCTTAGGAAGGTGGTTAGATGTTGATTGGGGTCTTCTTGGACGCTTCCTCCAAATGCACAGTTGTTCTGAAAGAGGGTGATGAGCTGGGGCTTTAGTTCAAAGTTATTGGCATGTATGGTTGGCTTTTGAATGCTACTTCCATAATTTCCTGGGTTTGGTTGATGTAAGAGCCTAGAACTCTTCTCTCTTGTCCAGCATGATTTATTGGGCCTTCTCTGGCATGGTTGTCAACTTCTTCTTCATGGTGGTTCTCCATATTCTCCTTCATGTCTGTTTTAAAATACTCTTCCTCTTCCTCAGTACCAACGACTCTCGTCCCTCTTGCTTCCCTCCTTAATCTAAGGAAGGTCCTCTCAGGTTCAGAATCAAAGGATGTTGAAGCTCTGCTTCTTCTACCTGTCATACAACGAACAGAGCAAAAAGCAAGAATGAAAATAAATGAAAAAATTACTCTTGTTAGAATGGCTGTTAGTGTGAGTGGTGCAATGTATCAAACAGTAGTGGGTTAGTGAACTAAATGGTAGATAGCCAGAAAACAGATTAAGAAGAAAGAAAACGGAAATGAAATAACTAAACTAGAAGTAAATTACTAAGATGAAATAATTAAAACAAAGAAAATTGCTCAATCTAGTTATCTTTTAACTTAATCATTGTCGATACAAAATCAATCGCCGGCAACGGTGCCATAAACTTGATGCACGTTAACTTGTCTCTCAACAAATTTCCCTTCGGCAAGTATACTGAATTGTCATCAAGTAAAAACTCACAATAGAGTGAGGTCGAATCCCACAGGGATTGATTGGTCAAGCAACTTTAATTGGAGGAATGTTCTAGTTGAGCTAAGCAGAAGTTTAGTTGATAATTGCAGAAAATTAAATAGCGGGAAAACAAATGACAGAAAATGTAAATGCTGAAAATAAATGGCAGAAACTAAATTACAGAAGGTAAATTGCAGAATCTTAAATGAGCATTTGGGGAGATGAACATAAAAGTAAATGGCAGAAGGTAAAGGGAATGGGTAAGATCAGAAATGGGGGATTCATTGGGCTTAGAAGATGTTGCATTCTCCGGATCAAGTTCATTCTCATCTCTTCCTCAATCAATGCATTCATTGATCTCCTTGGCAATCTTAAGTGATTGGATCCCAATTCCTTGGCAACCAAATTCCTTGATTTAATTGCTCATGGGAAGAGATGAAGTATGGTCACTGATTATACAAAATGTATTTCCAAATAAAAGTGTTGGTAGGATTATATGTCACTATATCCATCCGAATCCCAATTTGGTCCAACATGAGAAAACAATTCTAGCATGATCTCCTCATCCATTTTCCAAGGCTCAGAGGAGATCCAATTATGGAGAGTTTCTTTTCCAAGACAACCCAATTGATTTAAGATCGAAAGCTTTCTAGTAAAATCAAGAGAAAAGAAAGAGGAAGAATAATGAAAACCATAATTGATCCATTAAATTACAACAGAGCTCCCTAACCCAATGAAAAGGGGTTTAGTTGTTCATAGCTCTGAAAATGGAAGATGATAGAGAAGAGTGCATTGTCCCGTAAACTAGAAATTACAGGAAAAGTAAATATACAGAATGTAGTTCTCAATAATGCCAAGCCTCCCTTTTTTCTAATTCCGAACTACTTCCTATATATACTACTCTTCTGATCTTCTAGTTAGCTCTTAAAGTCTTGGATATGGGCCCTTGATCTTTAGTTGAAGCAATTATAGTCTTTAGTGGGCTCAGCTTTGCTTGCAGAAAGAATGTGAGTCAGGCATGGCAGGATGTTAGTTAGGACGTTAGTGGCGTTAACGTTAAGTGTAAACTTGGGTTTAAAGGCGTTAGTGATAATATCTTTGTCACTAACGTTCCACGTTAACTTCAACGTTAGTGGTACTAACATGACCACTAGCATAGCCTCTTAGCCCTTCGCAAGCATTATTGGCACTCACTTTTACCAATAACGCTGCTCCTTATCCCTCTTTCCCACGTTAATGACCCACGTTAGTGTAACTAACGTGGCCCTTAATGTAGGCATGCCCAAGCTCAAGGGCGTTAGTGACACTCACCTTTTTCACTAACGCTTTAAAACGCCCCTTCTTTCCACGTTAGTGCGTCACATTAATGGCATTAACGTGACCACTAACGTGGTTGTGCTTGCCATCTCCAATCGTTAGTGACAAAGGTTAGTGTCACTAACGTTGGCCGATCATTCATTGCTCTACGTTACCATTCACGTTAGTGGTCTTAACATGACCACTAACGTAGGCAATCTTGGCCTGATCCAGCGTTAGTGACAAAGGTGAGTGTCACTAATGTTGGCGATCTCTTCTTTATTCCACGTTAGAGTTCACATTAATTGAATTAATGTGACTCTTAACGTGGCTATATGTGGCCTTTTGGAACATTAGTGGTGTTTACTTTTACCACTAATGTTGGAGCTTCCCTTTTCTTCCATGTTAGTTCCCACGTTAATGTAACTAACGTGGCAACTAACGTGGGCTATGATGACTTTCGAAGGCGTTATTGGTTATAACTTTTCCACTAATGCTGCAAGCTTGCTCCCATTCCACGTTAGTGGTTGGTGGACGAAATTGTGATCATCAACAATGGCTCCAAAGACTTGGTGCTCTTAAACATGAATCACACTTTGTCACAACTCCGCACAACTAACCAGTAAGTGTACTGGGTTGTCCAAGTAATACCTTACGTGAGTAAGGGTCGATCCCACAGAGATTGTTGGTATGAAGCAAGCTATGGTCACCTAGTAAATCTCAGTCAGGCAGATTCAAATTGATAGTGGTTTTCGGAAAATATAAAGAGATACTTAATTAAATAATAAAGGATAGAAATACTTATGTAAATTTATTAGTGGAAATTTCAGATAGGTGTTTGGAGATGCTGTGTTCCTTCTGAATCTCTGCTTTCCTACTGCTTTCATCAAATCTTTGTCACTCCTTTCTATGGCAAGCTATATGTAGGGCATCACTGTTGTCAATGGCTACATCCCATCCTCTCAGTGAAAATGGTCCAAATGCTCTGTCACAGTACGACTAATCATCTGTCAGTTCTCGATCATGTTGGAATAAAATCCCTTGATTCTTTTGCGTTTGTCATCACGCCCAGCAATCGTGAGTTTGAAGCTCGTCACAGTCATTCAATCCCAAAATCCTACTCGGAATACCACAGACAAGGTTAGACTTTCCGGATTCCCATGAATGCCGCCATCAATTCTAGCTTATACCACGAAGATTCTGATTAAGGAATCCAAGAGATATGCGCCCGGTCTAAAGTAGAACGGAAGTGGTTGTCAGTCACGCGTTCATATGTGAGAATGATGATGAGTGTCACGGATCATCACATTCATCATGTTGAAGTGCAACGAATATCTTAGAATAGGAATAAGCGGAATTGAATAGAAACTAGTAGTAATTGCATTGAAACTTGAGGTACAGCAGAGCTCCACACCCTTAATCTATGGTGTATAGAAACTCCACCGTTAAAAATACATAAGTGATGAAGGTCCAGGCATGACCGAATGGCCAGCCCCCAAAACGTCTATGATCGTATAAACTGATCAAAGATCCTAATACAATAGTAAACTATCCTATTTATACTAGACTAGCTACTAGGGTTTACAGAAGTAAGTAATTGATGCATAAATCCACTTCCGGGGCCCACTTGGTGTTTGCTCCATTCTTTTCTTAGTAATGGGCTTGTCCTCCTCAATGAGGATGTCTCCTTATATGATAACTCCAGATGAGTAACATAGATGGCAAATAAGATGAGGAAAAGCTAGCCTTGCCAAATTAGAGGACTTATCGGCTATTTTGTAGAATTTATGGGAGATGACTTCATGAACTTCTACTTCCTCTCCATTCATGATGCCATGAATCATGATGGCCCGATCCACAGTACTTCAAATCGGTTGCTAGTGGGGATGAGGGAGCGTTGGATGAACTCCAACCATCCTCTAGCCATAGGCTTGAGGTCCAGTCTTCTTAGTTGAACCGGCTTGCCTTTGGAATCTCTTTTCTATTGAGCTCCTTCCACACATATGTCCATAAGGACTTGGTCCAACCTTTGATTAAATTTGACCCTTCTAGTGTAGGGGCGTGCATCTCCTTGCATCATGGGCAAGTTGAACGCCAACCTCACATTTTCCGGACTAAAATCTAAGTATTTCCCCCGAACCATTGTAAGATAGTTCTTTGGATTCGGGTTCATACTTTGATCATGGTTCATAGTGATCCATGCATTAGCATAGAACTCTTGAACCATTAAGATTCCGACTTGTTGGATGGGGTTGGTTAAAACTTCCCAACCTCTTCTTTGGACCTCATGTTGGATCTCCGGATATTCATTTTTCTTGAGCTTGAAAGGGACCTCGGGGATCACCTTCTTCTTGGCCTAACATCATAGAAGTGGTCTTGATGGGCTTTGAAGATGAATCTTTCCATCTCCCATGACTCGGAGGTGGAAGCTTTTGTCTTTCCTTTCCCTTTTCTAGAGGATTCTCCGGTCTTAGGTGCCATCAATGGTTATGGAAAAACAAAAAAGCTATGCTTTTACCATACCAAACTTAAAATATTGCTCACCCTCGAGCAAGAGAAGAAAGAAAAGAAGAAGAAGAAGAGAAAATATGGAGGAGAGTGAGTGGTGTATTCGGCCAAGAAGGAGAAGAGATGGTTGTGTTGTGTGAAAATAGAGAAGAATAGAGGGGTTTATATAGTGAGGGGAAAGGGAGTAGGTTCGGCTATTTAGGGTGGGTTTGGGTGGGAAAGAAATTTGAATTTTGAAGGTAGGTGGGATTTATGGGAAAGGGTGGATGGATGTGAGTGGTGAAGGTGGGTAATTGGGAAGAGAGATTGAGGTGATTGGTGAAGGATTTTTGGGGAAGAGAGGATGAATTGTTTATTGGAAAAAGAGAATGAATGTTGAGAAGAGGGGAGAATATGGTAGATGGGGATCCTGTGGGGTCCACAGATCCTGAGATGATCCTGTGGGATCCACAGATCTTCAGGTGTCAAGGATTTACATCCCTGCACCAATTAGGCATGTAGAATGCCTTTCCATGCAATTCTGGCATTTAAACGCCGAAGGGATGCATGTTCTGGGCGTTCAATGCCCATGTGCAGCATGTTTCTTGCGTTGAACGCCAGTTCCATGCTTGTTTCTGGCGTTCAGCACCAGCTCTCCTCAGGGTGCATTCCTGGCATTTGAACGCCGGGATGTTGCTTGTTTCTGGTGTTCAGCACCAGATCCATGCTCTGTTCTGGCGTTGAACGCCAGCCAGACGCTCCTTAATGGCGTTAAACGCCAGTAAGTCCTTCCTCCAGGGTGTGATTTTTCTTCTGCTGTTTTTGATTCAGTTTTTAATTTTAATATTTTTTTGGTGACTCCACATGATCATGAACCTAATAAAACATAAAAGAACAATGAAAATAAAATAAAATTAGATAAATAAAAATTGGGTCGCCTCCCAATAAGTGCTTCTTTAATATCAATAGCTTGACAGTGGGCTCTCATGGAGCCACACAAGTGATCAGGTCAATGTTGTATAGTACCAACACCAAACTTAGAGTTTGGTTGTGGCCTCCCAACACCAAACTTAGAGTTTGATTGTGGGGGCTTTGTTTGACTCTATACTAAGAGAAGCTCTGCATGCTTACTCTCCCTTGTTATAGAAGGATAGCCGTGTGCCTTAAACACAAGGTAGTCCCCATTCAATTGAAGGACTAATTCTCCTCTGTTAACATCTATCACAGCTTCTGCTGTGGCTAGGAAAGGTCTTCCAAGGATGATGCATTCATCCTCCTCCTTCCTAGTTTCTATTATTATGAAATTAGCAGGAATAACACGTCCTCTACTAATCCATAAGTTTGTCTTACTGACTTGTCTCCCAATTGTAATGAGAATAAGGCAGGATGTACCTCAATGATCTCCAGCTTCTCCATTACAGAGAGTGGCATAAGATTTGTGCCTGACCGTAGGTCACACAGAGCTTTTTCAAAGGCCATGATGCCTATGGTACATGGTATTAAGAATTTCCCAGGATCTTGTTTCTTTTGAGGTAAAGTTTGCTGAACCCATGTATCTAGTTCACCAATGAGCAAGGGAGGTTCATCTTCCCAAGTCTCATTACCAAATAATTTGGCTATGATGGCTCCTAGATATTGAGCAACTTGCTCTCCAGTTACATCTTCATCCTCTTCAGAGGAAGAATAGTCTTCAGAGCTCATGAATGGTAGAAGAAGATTTAATGGAATCTCTATGGTCTCTATATAAGCCTCAGATTCCTTTGTATCCTCAATAGGGAACTCCTTCCTGCTTGAGAGACGTCCCAGGAGGTCTTCCTCACTAGGATTTTCATCCTTCTCCTCCCTTGTGCATTCGGCCATATTGATCACATCAATGGCCTTGCACTCTACTTTTGGATTCTCTTCTGTATTGCTTGGGAGAATACTGGGAGGAGTTTCAATGACTTTCTTACTCAGGTGGCCCACTTGTGCCTCCAAATTTCTAATGAAGGATCTTGTCTCACTCATGAAACTTAAAGTGGCCTTTGACAGATCAGAGACTAAGTTTGCTAAATTAGAAGGGCTCTGCTCAGAATTCTCTATCTATTGCTGAGAAGATGATGGAAAAGGCTTGTTATTGCTGAGTCTGTTTCTTCCACCATTATTAAAGCCTTGTTGAGGCTTTTGTTGATCCTTCCATGAGAAATTTGGATGATTTCTCCATGATGGATTATAGGTGTTTCCATAAGGTTCACCCATGTAATTAACCTCTGCCATTGCAGGGTTTTCAGGATCATGAGCTTCTTCAAAAGCTGCCTCTTTAGTACTGTTGGATGCATTTTGCCATCCATTCAGACTTTGAAAAATCATGTTGACTTGCTGAGTCAACACTTTGTTCTGAGCAAATATGGCATTCAGAGCATCCATTTCAAGAACTCCCTTCCTCTGAGGCGTCCCATTATTCACGGAATTCCTCTCAGAAGTGTACATGAACTGGTTATTTGCAACCATGTCAATGAGTTCTTGAGTTTCTGTAGGCATTTTCTTTAGGTGAATGGATCCACCTGCAGAGTGGTCCAATGACATCTTGGAATACTCAGATAGACCATAATAGAATATATCTAATATGGTCCACTCTGAAAACATGTCAGAAGGACACTTTTTGGTCATCTGCTTGTATCTTTCCCAAGCTTCATAGAGGGATTCACCATCTTTTTGCTTGAAGGTCTGAACATCCACTCTAAGCTTGCTCAGTTTTTGAGGAGGAAAGAATTTATCCAAGAAGGCCATGACCAACTTATCCCAGGAGTCCAGGCTATCTTTAGGTTGTGAGTCCAACAATGTTCTAGCTCTGTCTCTTACAGTAAAAGGGAAAAGCATGAGCCTGTAAACTTCAGGATCTACTCCATTCATCTTAACAGTCTCACAAATCTGCAAGAACTCAGTTAAAAGCTGGTAAGGATCTTCAGATGGAAGTCCATAAACTTGCAGTTCTGTTGCATTAAAGCAACTAATTGAGGTTTCAGCTCAAAATTGTTTGCTCCAATGGCAGGAATTGAGATGCTTCTTCCATCAAACTTGGACGTGGGTTTAGTAAAATCACCAAGCATCCTCCTTGTATTATTGTTGTTGGGTTCGGCTGCCATCTCCTTCTCTTGTTCAATAATTTCAGAAAGGTTGCCTCTAGATTGTTGTAATTTAGCTTCTCTTAGTTTTCTCTTCAGAGTCCTTTCAGGTTCAGGATCAACTTCAACAAGAGTGCTTTTTTCCTTGTTCCTGCTCATATGAAAGAGAAGAGAACAAGAAAAGAAGAGGAATCCTCTATGTCACAGTAAAGAGGATCCTTATTATTAGTAGAAGAAGAAAAAAATAAAGAAAGGAGAATCCAAACACAAGGGTAAGGATAGAGGCAGTGATTGGAGATGAAGAGAGGTGAAGAGAAGTGTTAGTAAATGAATAAATAAATAGAAGAAGATGGGAGAGAGAATTCAAAAATTAATTTTGAAAAGGAGTTAATGATTTTTGAAAATTAAAGATGAGATAGAATTAAATTTAAAATTTAAAACAATTAGTTAATTACAAAGAATTTTTGAAAAAGGGATGAGATATTTTCGAAAATTAGAGAAGGAAAAGTAGTTAGGTGGTTTTGAAAAAGATAAGAAACAAACAAAAAGTCAAATAGTTAGTTGAAAAAGATTTGAAAATCAAATTTGAAAAGATAAGAAGATAAGGAGTTAGAAAAGATATTTTAAAATCAAATTTTTGAAAAAGATAAAATTTTGAAAAAGATATGATATAAAAGATAAGATAAGATAGATTTAATTTTTAAAATTAAAATTAATTACTTGACTAACAAGAAACTAAAAGATATGATTCTAGAATTTAAAGATTGAACCTTTCTTAACAAGAAAGCAACAAACTTCAAATTTTTGAATCAATCACATTAATTGTTAGCATAATTTTTGAAAATAAAGATAAAATTAAGAAAAAGATTTTTGAAAAATATTTTTAAATTTTCAAAAATCATAAGATAAAGATGAAAAAGATTTGATTTTTGATTATAAAGATAGGATTTTTAAAATTGAAAATTTGACTTGACTTATAAGAAACAACTAATTTTAAAAATTTTTGACTAAGTCAACTCAAATTTTTGAAAATTATGAGAAAATTAAGGAAAAGATATTTATTATTTTTTTTAATTTTTAATTATGAGAGAGAAAAACATAATTATGACCTAAAACATGAAAATTTTGGATCAAAACATATGATACATGCAAGAACACTATGAACGTCAAGATGAACACCAAGAACACTTTGAAGATCATGATGAACATCTAGAACATATTTTTGAAAAATTTTGATGCAAAGAAAACATGCAAGACACCAAACTTAGAAATATTTAATGCATGGACACTATGAATGCAAAAATGCACATGAAAAACAAAAAAAAAACACAAAACAAGAAAACATCAAGATCAAACAAGAAGATTTACCAAGAACAACTTGAAGATCATGAAGAACACTATGAATGCATAAATTTTTCGAAAAATGCAAGAAAAATTTTAAAGCATGCAATTGACACCAAACTTAAAAATTGACACTAGACTCAAACAAGAATCACAAAATATTTTTTATTTTTATGATTTTATTATTTTTTTGTATTTTTTATTATTTTTTTCGAAAATATTCTTTAGAAAAACGAAAAAGAGAAAAATTTTTGAAAGATTTTTTTTGAAAAATTTTTGAACATAAAATAAAAAGAAAATTACCTAATCTGAGCAACAAGATGAACCGTCAGTTGTCCATACTCGAACAATCCCTGGAAACGGCGCCAAAAACTTGGTGGACGAAATTGTGATCATCAACAATGGCTCCAAAGACTTGGTGCTCTTAAACATGAATCACACTTTGTCACAACTCTGCACAACTAACCAGCAAGTGTACTGGGACGTCCAAGTAATACCTTACGTGAGTAAGGGTCGATCCCACAGAGATTGTTGGTATGAAGCAAGCTATGGTCACCTTGTGAATCTCAGTCAGGTGGATTCAAATTGATAGTGGTTTTCGGAAAATATAAAGAGATAATTAATTAAATAATAAAGGATAAAAATACTTATGTAAATTCATTAGTGGGAATTTCAGATAGGTGTATGGAGATGCTATGTTCCTTTTGAATATCTGCTTTCCTACTGCTTTCATCCAATCTTTGTCACTCTTTTCTATGGCAAGCTATATGAAGGGCATCACTGTTGTCAATGGCTACATCCCATCCTCTCAGTGAAAATGGTCCAAATGCTCTGTCACAGCACGACTAATCATCTGTCAGTTCTCGATCATGTTGGAATAGAATCCCTTGATTCTTTTGCGTTTGTCATCACGCCCAACAATCGTGAGTTTGAAGCTCGTCACAGTCATTCAATCCCGAAATCCTACTCGGAATACCACAGACAAGGTTAGACTTTCTGGATTCCCATGAATGCCGCCATCAATTCTAGCTTATACCACGAAGATTCTGATTAAGGAATCCAAGAGATGTGCGCACGGTCTAAAGTAGAACGGAAGTGGTTGTCAGTTACGCGTTCATAGGTGAGAATGATGATGAGTGTCACGGATCATCACATTCATCATGTTGAAGTGCAACGAATATCTTAGAATAGGAATAAGCAGAATTGAATAGAAACTAGTAGTAATTGCATTGAAACTTGAGGTACAGCAGAGCTCCACACCCTTAATCTATGGTGTATAAAAACTCCACCGTTAAAAATACATAAGTGATGAAGGTCCAGGCATGACCGAATGGCCAGCCACCAAAACGTCTACGATCGTATAAACTGATCAAAGATCCTAATACAATAGTAAACTATCCTATTTATACTAGACTAGCTACTAGGGTTTACAGAAGTAAGTAATTGATCCATAAATCCACTTCCGGGGCCCACTTGGTGTGTGCTTGGGCTGAGCTTGATCTATCAACGAGCTGAGGCTTCTATTGGAGTTGAACGCCAAGTTGTAACATGTTTTGGGCGTTCAACTCTGGTTCGTGACGTGTTTCTGGCGTTTGACTCGAGAATGCAGCATGAAACTGGCGTTGAGCGCCAGTTTACGTCGTCTAATTACGCATGGAAAGCTCTAGATGTCTACTTTCCAACGTCGTTGAGAAGGCGCCATTTGGAGTTCTGTAGCTCTAGAATATCCATTTTGAGTGCAGGGAGGTCAGATTCCAACAGCATCAGTAGTCCTTTGTCAGCCTCCTATCAGAGTTGCTCAGGTCCCTCAATTTCAGCCAGAAATTACCTAAAATCACAGAAAAACATACAAACTCATAGTAAAGTCCAGAAATATGAATTTAGCATAAAAATTAATGAAAACATCCCTAAAAGTAACTAGATCATACTAGAAACTACCTAAAAACAATGCCAAAAAGCGTATAAATTATCCGCTCATCAGTGGTCACATTAGTGAGACTAACGTGGCGGCTAATGTGGCTCTTCTTTGCTTCCTTTGTCCTAAAATCAAACAAACAGGGAGCATCAAAGCTCTGTTCCAAGTCATGAGACCATGCATCATCCATTTTATCAATCAATTCATGCATAATTCTCATGAAATCATGTAAAGTTCACAATGTTTGCTTGAATTAAGATGTAAGTGTATTTTTACCCAAAACTTGCTTATTTACTAAGAAAATGCATGAAACTACCCTAAAACAACAAAGAAAAGGTCAGTGAAATTGGCCAAGATACCCTGGCATCTCCATCTCTCACCAATTTCTCAATAACATTTTTTAAGTCGAAACACTCATATGTAGGATGTCCATAGATTCGGTGATATTCACAGTATTCTGTCCGATTTCTTCCTCCTTTCTTACTTTTGAGTGGACAAGGTTGTGGGATCTTCTCGGTATGGCATACTTCTCGGTAAACATCCACAAGAGACACCCGAAGGGGGGTGTAGTTGTTGTATTTTTTAGGCTTCTCACCATATTGATCTTCTTTTTTCTAGGATTCTTTATCCTTATCCCGGGAGGAGTAGAAGAATCCAGATTTTGAGGTCTCTTCTAGTCGAGAGTTTTTCTCCATGTTAATGTATTTTTTGGCTCGTTCCTGCACTTCATTCAGAGATGTTGGATGTTTCTTTGATATGCAATGACTAAAGGGTCTTTCTCGCAAGCCATTGATGAGACCCATAATGGCTGCTTCTATTGGTAGACTTTGTATGTCCAGGCATGCTTTGTTAAATCTTTCCATGTAGCTTTGAAGACTTTCCCGATCTCCTTGGTTGATTCTAAATAGACTCGGAGTGTGTTTGGCTTTGTCGTTTGATTTAAGGAAAATTGTCGTGTCAGTATATAATTTCACACAAATTGAATTCTCGTTGCAAGTATAGTTCTACACCAACAAACAATCCTCCCAATCAAAAATTTGGTTTAACAAAACGCAAATAAGAATTAACCGAAGTATTTGAACTCCGGGTCGTCTCACAAGGAATTGCAATGAAGTGATCAATTATTGGCTATGATAATGCAAGGGGGTTTGATTTTATATTTTGACAAGAAAAGTAAATAACAAGAAAGTAAATCAAGCAAGTAACTAAAGAAAGCAAGTAATAAAGAGAGACATTCATGGCAAGGTTTGAGATCATAGGCTTTCTATCCTAGTCATCAATCATAACAATACTTAACAAGAATTTATCTTATTTCATCATCCCCAATGTTGGAAGAAGATGTAAATTATCTTCCATTAGAGAAAGTCAAACAAGACTAGTTAATCACAAGTCAAACATCCTAATCAACTCACTAATTGGATTAGCAAGAGATTAGAGTCATCGAGAATGATATAAACTAACAACTCTAGATCACCAATCTAATTGGATAATAATGACTCAAGATTGCCCAATTACTCCTTCCAAGCCAAGAATGCTCAAGATCTACTCTAAATCCCAACCAAGCATTTTGTCAAACACTTGGTGGGTAATAAAGGAAAGCATAATAAATGTGCAAGAATAATAAATCTACCAACTACCAATTGCAAGAAAAGTAAATCAATAACTCAAATCATCAATAAAAGAAAAATCAACATCAAATTGCATTAAAAGGGATCTAAATCCAACATGAGCATCCATGAACATAAAAGATAGAATAAAAGGAAAATTAACACTACAAACCATGAGAATCAAAGAGTAGAAGCAAGAATTCACAAAGAAAATGAGATGAAATCATGAAATTGGACCTAGATCTAAGATGGAAATATCCTAAGAAACCTAATTCTAGAGAGAAGAGGGAGATTCTCTCTCTAGAAACTAAACTACATGATGCTACGCTTAAAAATAATTGCTCCCCCATTTGCTTGGACTTCAATTCTGCATGAAATACACTCAGAAACAAGTTGTAATCGGGTCTGGGCAGCTCAGAAATCACCCCCCAGCGTTTTGCCTTTAAGTGAGTCACGTGCGAGTGTCGGCGCGTCCGCGCCATGTGCGCATGCGCATCGATTGGCTATTTGTTCATCCGCGCGGACGCGTCATGTACGCGTGCGCATCTCTATGCGAAGTCACTTTTGCGCGCGCGCCTTGTACGCTTACGCGCCCATCGATGCATTCCATATTCTTGTTTCCTCATGCAATCTCCACTTTGTATGCTTCTTTCCTTATTTCTTCCATTCAATACTTGCCTTATGAACCTGAAATCACTCAACAAATATATCAAGGCATCGAATGGAATTAAGGTGAATTAAAATCACCAATTTAGGGCCTAAAAAGCATGTTTTTACATTTAAGCATAAATTAAGGGAGAATTACAAAACCATGCTATTTCATTGAATAAATGTGGAAAAAAGTGAATAAATCCCCTAAAATAAGCACAAAATAAACCACAAAATCGGGGTTTATCAAATCTCCCCACACTTAAACTAAGCATGTCCTCATGCTAAAATCAAGAAAGAAGCAACAGGGTATCAACATTTATTCTGTGCAAGCTAACTAAATGCAATCTTTCTATATGAAACCTATCTACATGAATGCAATGGCTTAGTCAAAATAAATCAATCTCTAAGAATACACATGCAAGCACAACGGCTAAGGCAATAGCAATCAAAGCAAACCCACAATTGGATTGAATCCTTGAAAGAATTTACAAACTTGCAAGAAAAGATGATCATGGGTGGAAACATGTAATCGAGCGATCGAGCCCTCGCCGAATGTGTATCCGCTTTAGGCACTCAGGTGTATGGGGTCGATTCACTCAATCCTCCCCCAATCATGCTTTCCAAGATTTGGTTTTCATCTAACAATCAATAATTACTTTATGCATGCATACAAATATCATGAGGGCTTTCCTAGAGGTTGTAATAGGGCTAGGGTGAGGGTAGGATGCATATGGTCAAGTGAGCTTGAAATTGGATCCATGATTAACTTAAACTTCTCACTTAACCTATGACAACCTATACAATTCTAAACAACCTAGCTATCCATTCTTCACTTTTCTATACACTCATGCATTTTCTTTAGATCACCACACATATGCATTGATCATTATTGAACTTTACCTTGGGGTATTTTTGTCCCCTTTTTATTGCAATTCTTTTTCTTTCTTTTATCATATTTTTATTTTTTTAAGCTAAAATGTGTACAAGGGCATCAATGCATATAGTGTATACATGATTAATATATGAGTGTGTACCCAATTTCCAAGATTTTCACACACTACAAAACATGCTTTTATCTCTACCCAATGTACCCACCTTCCCCAAAATCTAGTAATAAACACTCTCACTAGCCTAAGCTAATCAAAGATCCAAACAAGGGACATTTATTATTTTTCACTTAGGCTTGTAATGTTCTAACATTAAGAATAAATGGGTTAAGCATAAGCTCAAATTGGCTAACAATGGAGGATAAAGGTAGGCTATTTTGGTTAAGTGAGCTATTTGAACAATGGCCTCAATCATATAAATGCATGTATACACAAAATAATGGACATAAAGAGTCAAGCAAATCAAAGATTACACTCATGGGAAGAGAATAATGCACACAAGAATTAAAATAAGTGGTTATGTATGATGTAACCACATAATTAGGCTCAAATCTCACATGCTTGTTGATGAGCGGATAATTTATACGCTTTTTGGCATTGTTTTTAGTATGTTTTTAGTATGTTTTAGTTAGTTATTATTATATTTTTATTAGTTTTTATTTAAAATTCACTTTTCTGGACTTTACTATGAGTTTGTATGTTTTTCTGTGATTTCAGGTATTTTCTGGCTGAAATTGAGGGACCTGAGCAAAAATCTGATCCAGAGGCTGAAAAAGGACTGCAGATGCTGTTGGATTCTGACCTCCTTGCACTCGAAGTGGATTTTCTGGAGCTACAGAAGCCACATTGGCGCGCTCTCAATTGCATTGGAAAGTACACATCCTGGGCTTTCCAGAAATATATAATAGTCCATAATTTTCCTGAGATTTGATGGCTCAAATAGGCATTCCAAGTCAGCTCAAGAATTCTGGCGTTTAACGCCGGAACTGGCACATAAGTGGGAGTTAAACGCCCAAACTGGCACAAAAGCTGGCGCTTAACTCCAAGAAAAGTCTCTACACATAGAAGCTTCAATGCTCAGCCCATGCACACACCAAGTGGGCCCGGAAGTGGATTTTTATGTCATTTGCTCATTTCTGTAAACCTTAAGCTACTAGTTCTCTATAAATAGGACCTTTTGCTATTTTATTTTCATCTTGGTTCTTCTGGTTCCCTCTCTGGGGCTGAAGCCAATGATCACCATTATCACTTATGTATTTTCAACGGTGGAGTTTCTACACACCATAGATTAAGGTGTGGAGCTCTGCTGTACCTCGAGTATTAATGCAATTACTATTGTTCTTCTATTCAATTCAGCTTATTCTTGTTCTAAGATATCACTTGTTCCTCAACTTGATGAATGTGATGATCCGTGACCTCATCATCATTCTCACCTATGAACGTGTGCCTGACAACCACCTCCGTTCTACCTTAGATTGAGTGGATATCTCTTGGATTCTTTAATCAGAATCTTCGTGATATAAGCTAGAATCAATTGGCGGCCATTCTTGAGAATCCAGAAGCTCTAAACCTTGTCTGTGGTATTCTGAGTAGGATTTTGGGATTGAATGACTGTGACGAGCTTCAAACTCGCGATTGTGGGGCGTTAGTGACAGACGCAAAAGAATCACTGGATTCTATTCCGACATGATCGAGAACCGACAGATAAATAGCCGTGCTGTGACAGAGCGCGTTGAACATTTTCACTGAGAGGATGGCACTGTAGCCATTGACAACGGTGATGCCCAACATACAGCTTGCCATGGAAAGGAGTAAGAAGGATTGGATGAAGACAGTAGGAAAGCAGAGAGACGGAAGGGACAAAGCATTTCCATACGCTTATCTAAAATTCTCACCAATGAATTACATAAGTATCTCTATCTTTATTTTATGTTTTACTCATATTTTAATTATCAGTCCTCCATAACCATTTGAATCCGCCTGACTGAGATTTACAAGATGACCATAGCTTCCTTCATACCAACAATCTCCGTGGGATCAACCCTTACTCGCGTAAGGTTTATTACTTGGACGACCCAGTGCACTTGCTGGTTAGTTGTGCGAAATTGTGATAAAGAGTTGAGATTGTAATTGAGCGTACCATGTTGATGGCGCCATTGATGATCACAATTTCGTGCACCAAGTTTTTGGCGCCGTTGCCGGGGATTGTTCGAGTTTGGACAACTGACGGTTCATCTTGTTGCTTAGATTAGGTATTTTTCTTCAGAATTTTTAAGAATGAATTCTACAGTTTCAAGGTGATGTTCTTATCATCACAAAAGCTGATTGATTCTCATCAATTTAGCTGTTGAATGTAATGTCCTGCTGAAGCTTGGCTAGCCATGTCTAATCTTTTTAGACTGAAGCTTTAGACTAACATTGCATGATTCCTGGAAATTCTTATTAAGAATTTTGAATCTCTTTATTTTCTTTTCCATATAATTTTCGAAAAAGCACAAAAAAATTTATAAAATCTTAAAATCAAAAAAATAATTTTATGTTTCTTGTTTAAGTATAGTGTCTAATTTTAAGTTTGGTGTCAATTGCATGTCTTTATTCTTCTAATTTTCAAAAATCCCATGCATTATGTTCTTCATTGATCTTCAAGTTGTTCTTGATGATTTCCTTGCTCTGATCTTTAAATTCTCTTGTCTTGAGTGTTTTGTTGTTTCTCATATGCATTCTCAATTCGTTAGTGTCAATAGTATACAAACTTCTAAGTTTGGGGTCTTGCATGCATTGTTTATTTGATCTTAGTTGCATTTTGATTATTCCTCATCATTAAAAATTCAATTTTTTTTTAATTTATGTCTTTTCAAGTCAATAATACAGAGAAATGAAGATTCAGAACATATAGCAGAGAAATTACACAGTAATGCCCAAAAGGGTAGCATTTTGGGCGTTAAATGCCAGAATGGATACCATTCTGGGCGTTTAACGCCAGGATGGCACAAGAGGGAAGATTTTGTTTTTAATTCAAATTTTTTCAAAGTTTTCATAATTTTTCAAAATCAATTTTTTTTTTCAAATCATGTCTTTTCAATCACATCTTTTCAAAATCAATTTCTTTCCATTTTCAAAAATACTTGCTAACAATTAATGATTTTATTCAAAACTTTCAAGTATGTTGCCTTTTCTATTAAGAAAGGTTTAATGTCTGAATCATATCTTTTAAATTTCTTGTTAGCCAAGTCATTAATTTTTTTAAAAAAAATCAAATCTTTTTAATTGTTTTTCAATCATATCTTTTTAAAATCATATCTTTTCAATCATATCTCCTTAATCACATCTTTTTCAAAATAGTTTTCAATCATATCTTTTTGATTTCTAATTTCAAAATCTTTTTCAAAAATCACTTTATTTCTTTCTCAATCTTAGTTTTTGAAAATCATCAATCAAATTTTCAAATTTTTTTTTTAATTCTTTCAAAATCTTTTACTTTATTTTCGAAAATTCTTCCCCTCTTCTCACATCCTTCTATTTAAAGACTAACACTCCTCCACTATCAACAATTCGAACTCAATCTTTCTTGATAAGTTCGAATTCTTCTTCTTCTACCTCCTCCTTCTATTCTTCTTTTCCTCTGACATCTCAAGGAATCTCTATACTATGACATAGAGGATTCCATATTTTCTTGTTCTCTTCTCTTTCATATGAGCAAGAGCAAAGACAAAAGCATTCTTGTTGAGGCTGACCCTGAACCTGAAAGGACCTTGAAGCGAAAGCTAAGAGAAGCTAAAGCACTACTCTCTGTAGAGGACCTAACAGAAATCTTCAAACAAAAAGAAGACATGGCAGCCGAAAATAACAACAATGCCAACAATGCAAGGAAGGTACTGGGTGACTTTACTGCACCTACTCCCGACTTCTATGGGAGAAGCATCTCTATCCCTGCCATTGGAGCAAACAACTTTGAGCTTAAGCCTCAATTAGTTTCTCTAATGCAACAGAATTGCAAGTTCCATGGACTTCCATTGGAAGATCCTCATCAGTTTTTAGCTGAGTTCTTGCAAATCTGTGACACTGTCAAGACCAATGGGGTTGACCCTGAGGTCTACAGACTTATGCTCTTCCCTTTTGCTGTAAGAGACAGAGCTAGGACATGGTTGGACTCACAACCTAAAGAAAGCCTGAACTCTTGGGAAATGATAGTCAATGCCTTCTTGGCAAAGTTCTTTCCACCTCAAAAATTGAGTAAGCTTAGAGTGGAAGTCAAAATCTTCAAACAGAAGAAAGGTGAATCCCTCTATGAAGCTTGGGAAAGATACAAACAATTGATTAGAAAGTGTCCTTCTGACATGCTTTCTGAATGGAGCATCATAGGTATCTTCTATGATGGTCTGTCTAAACTGTCCAAGATGTCATTGGATAGCTCTGCTGGAAGATCTCTTCATTTGAAGAAGACGCCTACAGAAGCTCAAGAACTCATTGAAATGGTTGCAAATAACCAATTCATGTACACTTTTGAAAGGAATCCTGTGAACAATGGGACGAATCAGAAGAAAGGAGTTCTTGAGATTGATACTCTGAATGCCATATTGGCTTAGAACAAAATATTGACTCAGCAAGTCAATATGATTTCTCAAAGTCTGTCTGGAATGCAAGCTGCACCAGGCAGTACTAAGGACACTTTATCTGATGAAGAAGCTTATGATCATGAGAATCCATCAATGGAAGAGGTGAATTACATGGGAGAACCTTATGAAAACACCTATAATCCTTCATGGAGAAATCATCCAAATCTCTCATGGAAGGATCAACAGAGACATCAACAAGGTTTCAACAACAATAATGGTGGAAGAAACAGGTTTAGCAATGGCAAGCCCTTTCCATCATCTTCTCAGCAACAGACAGAGAATTCTAAGCAGAGTCACTCTGACTTAGCAACCATGGTCTCTGATCTAATCAAAACCACTCAAAGTTTCATGACTGAAACAAGGTCCTCCATTAGAAATTTGGAGGCACAAGTGGGTCAGCTGAGTAAGAAAGTTACTGAACTCCCTCCTAGAACTCTTCCAAGCAATACAGAAGAGAATCCAAAAGGAGAGTGTAAGGCCATCAACATGGCCGAATTTGGAGAGGAGGAAGAGGCAGTGATCGCCACTGAAGAAGACCTCAATGGACATCCACTGGCCTCCAATGAGTTCCCTAATGAGGAACCATGGGAATCTAAGGCTCACACTGAGACCATAGAAATTCCATTGGATTTACTTCTGCCATTCATGAGCTCTGATGAGTATTCTTCCTTTGAAGAGGACGAAGATGTCACTGAAGAGCAAGTTGCTAAGTACCTTGGAGCAATCATGAAGCTAAATGACAAGTTATTTGGTAATGAGACATGGGAGGATGAACTCCCTTTGCTCACCAAAGAACTGGATGACTTTACTAGGCAGAGATTACCTCAAAAGAGACAGGACCCTGGGAAGTTCTCAATACCTTGTACATTAGGCACCATGACCTTCGAGAAGGCTCTGTGTGACCTAGGGTCAAGTATAAACCTCATGCCTCTCTCTATAATGGAGAAGCTAGGGATCTTTGAGGTACAAGCTGCAAGAATCTCACTAGAGATGGAAGACAATTCAAGAAAACAAGCTTATGGACTTGTAGAGGATGTTCTGGTAAAGGTTGAAGACCATTACATCCCTGCTGATTTCATAGTCCTAAAGACTGGGAAGTGCATGGATGAATCCATCATCCTTGGCAGACCCTTCCTAGCCACAGCAAAGGCTGTGATTAATGTTGACAGAGAAGAATTGATCATTCAATTGAATGAAGAATCCTTTGTGTTTAAGCCTCAAGGATATTCCTCTGTAACCATGGAGAGGAAGCATGAAGAGCTTCTCTCAAAACAGAGTCAAACAGAGCCCCCACAGTCAAACTCTAAGTTTGGTGTTGGGGTGCCACAACCAAACTCTAAGTTTGGTGTTGGAAGGTTCCAACATTGCTCTGAACATCTGTGAGGCTCCATGAGAGCCCACTGTCAAGCTACTGACATTAAAGAAG
>NC_029775.3:50565478-50566585 GCF_000817695.3 Arachis duranensis | reverse complement strand
AGAGGAAAAGCTTGCTGGCGTTTAAACGCCAGTAAGGGCAGCAAATGGGCGTTTAACGCCCAGTCTGGCACCATTCTGGGTGTTTAACGCCAGAAAGGGGCACCAGACTGGCGTTTAACTCCAAAAAGGGGGCACTAAACTGGCGTATAACGCCAGAAAAGGGCAGCAGCCCGACGTTTAACGCCAGGATTGGCAGAAAGGGTGTTTTACACGCCACTTGGGGCAGGGATGAGCTATCCTTTACACCTCAGGATCTGTGGACCCCACAGGATCCCCACCTACCCCACCACTCTCTCTCTTCTTCACCCATTCACCAATCACCTCAATACCTCTTCCCCAAAAACCCCTCACTTATCAAATCCCACCATTCTCTTCACCACTCACATCCATCCTTCATAAAACCCCACCTACTTCACCATTCAAATTCAAACCACTTTCCCTCCCAAACCCACCTATAATGGCCGAACCATACCCCCTCTCTACTCCTATATAAACCCATCTTCACTCCTTCATTTTCACACAACCTAAACACTACTTCTCCCCCTTGGCTGAACCACAAAGCCCCCCTCCATCTCCTATATTTCTTCTTCTACTCTTTTCTTTCTTCTTTTGCTCGAGGATGAGCAAACCTTCTAAGTTTCGTGTGCTAAAAGCGCTGCTTTTTATTTTTCCATAACCATTTATGGCACCTAATGCCGGAGAAACCTCTAGAAAGAGGAAAGGGAAGGCAAAAGCTTCCACCTCCGAGTCATAGGAGATGGAGAGATTCATCTCAAGGGTGCATCAAGACCACTTCTATGAAGTTGTGGCCATGAAGAAGGTGATCCCCGAGGTCCCTTTTAAACTCAAAAAGAGTGAATATCCGGAGATCCAACATGAGATCCAAAGAAGAGGTTGGGAAGTTCTTACCAACCCCATTCAACAAGTTGGAATCTTAATGGTTCAAGAGTTCTATGCCAATGCATGGATTACCAAGAACCATGATCAAAGTGTGAAACCGGACCCAAAGAATTGGCTTACAATGGTTCGGGGAAAATGCTTAGATTTTAGTCCGAAAAATGTAAGGTTGGCATTCAACTTGCCCATGATGCAAGGAGATGAACACCC
>NC_029775.3:50560668-50565114 GCF_000817695.3 Arachis duranensis | reverse complement strand
CAACATGGGACAACTAAGGGTGGAGCAGCAAGAACACTCCATCATCCTCCATGAAATTAGAGAAGATCAAAGAACCATGAGAGAGGAACAACAAAGACAAGGAAGAGACATTGAGGAGCTCAAGCACTCCATAAGACCTTCAAGAGGAAGAACAAGCCGCCATCACTAAGGTGGACCCGTTCTTTAATTTCCTTGTTCTTTATTTTTCTGTTTTTCGAAAATTATGCTTTATGTTTTATCTATGTTTGTGTCTTATGATCATTAGTGTCTTAGTGTCTATGCCTTAAAGTTATGAATGTCCTATGAATCCATCACCTTTCTTAAATGAAAAATGTTCTTAATTGAAAAAGAGAAGAATTGCATGAATTTCAAATTTTATAACAGATTAATTATTTTGATGTGGTGGCAATACTTTTGACTTCTGAATGTATGCCTGAACAGTGCATATGTCTTTTGAATTTTTTGTTCATGAATGTTAAAATTGTTGGCTCTTGAAAGAATGATGAAAAAGAAGACATGTTACTGAGGATCTGAAAAATCATAAAAATGATTCTTGAAGCAAGAAAAAGCAGTGAATTCAAAAAAAAAAAGAGAGCAAGCAGAAGAAGCCAATAGCCCTTTAAACCAAAAGGCAAGGGTAATAAAAAGGATCCAAGGCTTTGAGCATTAGTGGATAGGAGGGGCCTACAGGAATAACATCCTGGCCAAAGCCGCAAAACCAAGCTGTCCCTAACCATGTGCTTGTGGCGTGAAGGTGTCAAGTGAAAACTTGAGACTGAGCGGTTAAAGTCATGATCTAAATCAAAAAGAGTGTGCTTAAGAACCCTGGACACCTCTAATTGGGGACTCTAGTAAAGCTGAGTCACAATCTGAAAAGGTTCACCCAGTTATGTGTCTGTGGCATGGATGTATCCGGTGGTAATATTGGAAAACAGAGTGCTTTGGGCCACGGCAAAGACTCATAAAGTAGCTGGGTTCAAGAATCATCATACTTAACTAAGAGAGTATTAAAGTAGCTGTGTTCAACACTATCCGGATTTTGAGTTCCTATAGAAGCCAATCATTCTGAACTTCAAAGGACAAAGTGAGATGCCAAAACTGTTCAGAGGCAAAAAGCTAAAAGCCCCGCTCATCTAATTAATACTGATCTTCATAGATGTTTTTAGAATTCATTGTATATTCTCTTCTTTTTATCCTATTGATTTTCAGTTGCTTGGGGACAAGCAACAATTTAAGTTTGGTGTTGTGATGAGCGGATAATTTATACGCTTTTTGGCATTGTTTTTAGTATGTTTTAGTTAGTTTTTATTATATTTTTATTATATTTTATTTAAAATTCACTTTTCTAGACTTTACTATGAGTTTGTGTGTTTTTCTGTGATTTCAGGTATTTTCTGGCTGAAATTGAGGGACCTGAGCAAAAATCTGATCCAAAGGCTGAAAAAGGACTGCAGATGCTATTGGATTCTGACTTCCCTGCACTCGAAGTAGATTTTCTGGAGCTACAGAAGTTCAATTGGTGCGATCTCACTTGTGTTGAAAAGTAGACATCCTGGGCTTTCCAGCAATATATAATAGTCTATACTTTGCTCGAGATTTGATGGCCCAAATAGGCGTTCCAAGACAGCTCAAGAATTCTAGCGTTTAACGCCGGAACTGGCACAGAAGTGGGAGTTAAATGCCCAAACTGGCACAAAAGCTGGCGTTTATCTCCAAGAAAAGTCTCTACACATAGAAGCTTCAATGCTCAGCTCAAGCACACACCAAGTGGGCCCGGAAGTGGATTTTTATGTCATTTACTCATTTCTGTAAACCCTAAGCTACTAGTTCTCTATAAATAGGACCTTTTGCTATTGTATTTTCATTTTGGTTCTTCTGGTTCCCTCTCTGGGGCCGAAGCCAATGATCACCATTATCACTTATGTATTTTCAATGGTGGAGTTTCTACACACCATAGATTAAGGTGTGGAGCTCTGCTGTACCTCGAGCAAAGTATGAACCATTATATATTGCTGGAAAGCCCAGGATGTGTACTTTCCAACGCAATTAAGAGCGCACCATTTGGACTTTTGTAGCTCCAAAAAATCTAACTTGAGTGCAAGGAGGTCAGAATCCAACAGCATCAGCAGTCCTTTTTCAGCCTCTGAATCAGATTTTTGCTCAGGTCCCTCGATTTCAGCCAGAAAATACCTGAAATCACAGCAAAACACACAAACTCATAGTAAAGTCCTGAAATGTGAATTTTGCTTAAAAACTAATAAAATTATACTAAAAAGTGAATAAAAATACTAAAACTATATAAAAACAATGCAAAAAAGCGTATAAATTATCCGCTCATCACAACACCAAACTTAAATTGCTGCTTGTCCCCAGGCAATTGAAAACAAAATAGGATAAAAAGAAGAGAATATACAATGAATCCTACAATATCAATGAAACTTAGTCCCAATTAGATGAGCGGGGCTAGTAGCTTTTTGCTTCCAAACAGTTTTGGCATCTCACTTTATCCTTTGAAATTCAGAATGATTGGCATCTATAGGAACTCAGAATTTTAGATAGTGTTATTGATTCTCCTAGTTCAGTATGTTGATTCTTGAACACAGCTACTTTATGAGTCTTGGCCGTGGCCCTAAGCACTTTGTTTTCCAATATTACCACCGGATACATAAATGCCACAGACACATACTGGGTGAACCTTTTCAGATTATGACTCAACTTTGCTAAAGTCCCCAGTTAGAGGTGTCCAGAGCTCTTAAGCACACTCTTTTTGCTTTAGATCACGACTTTAACCACTCAGTCTCAAGCTTTTCACTTGGACCTTCATGCCACAAGCACATGGTTATGGATAGCTTGATTTAGCCATTTAGGCCTGGATTTTTTTTTCCTTGGGCCCTCCTATCCATTAATGCTCAAAGCCTTGGATCCTTTTTACCCTTCCCTTTTGGTTTAAAGGGCTATTGGCTTTTTCTGCTTATTTTTTTTCTTTCTTTTTCATTTTCGCCACTTTTTTCGCTATTTTTTTCTTTTTCACTGCTTTGTCTTGCTTTAAGAATCAATTTCATGATTTTTCAGATTATCAATAACATTTCTCTTTGTTCATCATTCTTTCAAGAGCCAACAATTTTAACATTCATAAACTTCACTATAAAAAATATGCACTGTTCAAGCATTCATTCAGAAAACAAAAAGTATTGCCACCACATCAAAATAATTAAACTAATTTCAAGATAAAATTTGAAATCCTAGTAATTATTGTTCTTTTGTAATTTAAGCACATTTTTTTCATTTAAGAGAGGTGAAGGATTCATGGAATTATTCATAACTTTAAGACATAGACACTAGACACTAATAATCATGTAATAAAGACACAAACATGGATAACACATAAAGCATCAAATTCAAAAAATAGAAAAAGAAGAACAAGGAAATTAACGAACGGGTCCACCTTAGTGATGGCAGCTAGTTCTTCCTCTTGAAGATCCAATGGAACGCCTGAGCTCCTCTATGTCTCTTCCTTGCCTTTGTTGCTCCTCCCTCAGAGCACTTTAATCTTCTCTAATCTCATGGAGAATGATGGAGTGTTCTTGCTGCTCCACCCTTAGTTGGTCCATGTTGTAACTCAAGCCTTCCAAAGAGGTGTTGAGTTACTCCCAATAGTTGTGTGGAGGAAAATGCATCCCTTGAGGCATCTCAGGCATTTCGTGAGGAATTTCCTCATGCTCTTGTTGAGGTCCATGAGTGGGCTCCGTTATTTGCTCTATCTTTTTCTTAGTGATGGGCTTGTCCTCTTCAAAGAGGATGTCTCCTTCTATGTCAATCCCAGCCAAATTTCTTAGGTGACAAATGAGATGAGGAAAGGCTAACCTTGCCAAGGTGGAGGACTTGTCAGCAACCTTATAGAGTTATAAAGGTATGATCTCATGAACTTCCACTTCCTCCCCAATAATGATACTTGATGACATGTCATCATATACCTATTTTTCTATGCTTTTTCATACAAGAAATTGATGATTTGTGCTTAAATATTGAATGCTTTTGTACTTAAATGGAAGATTTCCTTGATCTTTTAATTTTATAAATCTTGTAGGAAATAAGAAGAAAAAGAAGCAAAGAAGCACAAAAAAAAGAGAAAAAAAGAGCTTTGGGGTACACTTTGAAGTTGGGGTACACTTTGGAGCCTTAGGCCACGCTTTTAAAAGCGTGGCCCATGACCAAATCAAGGAAGGAAGCAGCCAGCACGCACACTGCCCTGCCCTTGCCAAGGGCAGGGCAGAATCGTGATGCACATTGAGGTTGGAAGCAAGAATTTCGCTAAGGTAAAATCTGGGCGCTCACAGCATGACCATGCCTCCTTCAAAGGGCTATAACTTGAGCTACAGACGTCCAATTGATGTGCTTCCAGTTGCGTTGGAAAGCTGACATTCAGAGCTTTCCAACGATATATAG
>NC_029775.3:50557111-50559689 GCF_000817695.3 Arachis duranensis | reverse complement strand
ATTTCACTCAATTTCACTTCAATGTTAGCTTGACTAACCTAATCACCCACTAAAATTGCTTGATCCATCAATCCCTGTGGGATCGACCTCACTTTAAGTGAGTTATTACTACTTGATGCGACCCAGTACACTTGCCGGTTGGATTTGTGTGTTGGAAAATTTGTTTTCCACAAAAACACCATCAAGTTTTAGGCGCCGTTGCCGGGGATTGATTAGATCAACAATGATTAAGTGGGTGAGAAGTCTAGATCAAGCATTTTCTTTATTTTTGTTTTCTGTTCTAAGTTGAAACCAAGGTGTTTGAGTTATTGCCTCACTAAGAAATTCATCTTTGAGATATGAATTTCAATTTCCCTTGGTGTTGTGTTTTACAAAATTCAAATGGAGTTCAACTCATCTTATGATCAAACAAATTTTATGGGATATTACTCACCATCACCAATCTCTAATGGTGGCTGGGAATATCACCAAGAGAATACACATTCTGAGCACTCCAATTCATGGAGATTTGCTTCAGAGACACAAGATGAGCAAGAGAATCATATGGGATACTTCCCACCACCACAAAATGATTCAAGTCATTATTCTAATGGTGGCTAGGAGTATCACTAAGGAATGAAAGAGCATCCACTCTCACGTCCCAGTTTCTCATTTGAAAGTTCTTCATCACTTGATTATGATTACTCTCAACCTTCATCTCTTGAACTAACAGATTGGGATTACCTTCAAGCCATTGAAATACATAGAAAACTCGTGGAAAGATACACACAACCCCAATCCTGGACAGAAATCTTATTCAAGAAGATGAATGAGTTCTCAGAGCAAACATAGAGGAATTTAGAACCATCCAACAGTGAGGATGAAGACAAATTTCTGAAGGATAAAGTGAAAGAGCAAGATGAGGAGGCTACTGCATCAAGTGAACTTTCAATGAAGAATGAGGTGGTTGAAAATGAAACTGCACTTGAGATGAAAAGGGAACATGAACATTCACAACCCTCACAAACTTCCCTTGAATCTGTGATCGAAAAATATGAAGAGGAGATGACGAAATCTTGGGAAGAACAACAAACCTCCTCCATAAAAGGACTATTAAGTCAAATGTTGGGTGCAAGAGAGGAAGTGGAGGAGCAAGAAAGTGAGGAAGTCATTCCAAACTCAAGTGAAGCAGAGAAGTACATAGAGGAAAAGCTCATGGAGCCACCAATTCAAAAGGCTCTGGATGAATACAAAACTCTAAAAATCACACAGCAACCAAGTCTTGAATTCAAGGAAGTGAAGGCAATTAACAAAAGCACCAAGAAGAGGATTGTGACCAAGCTACCAAGGACAACATTCAAGAGGAGGTCAACCACAAGCAATCCAACCCCTGGACCAATAGCAAGCAAGCTCAATCAAGCCATCCCCTGAACCAGCAAGCAAGCTCAATCAAGCTGTGTACAAAAGGAGGCTTGCTGAGAGGAGACCAAGAAAAGGGACAACAGCTGAAACTTCTCCCCCCTTGAGGTCATTCTTCTTAACCAACTGGAAGAAGAGGAAGAAAGTGAGGAACAACATGTCAAGCTAATGACACTAAAAGAGCACTTGTTGGGAGGTAACCCAACCGTAGGTAACATTTCTTCTCTGCTTTGTTTTCTTTCTGTGGTTTGTTTAAATTTAATAATTTGGCATATGGTTACATTCTAAGTTTGGTGTTGACCTGCAACAAACTGTTTTCCATCTTCATGGATGATTGCATCAATTTTACATGGAAGTGTCACACTAAGAATCTAAGTTTGGTGTGCCACTTAATTTTTTTTATGCAAATCATCCAGCAACACCACTTGTTTACATAATCATAATGCCGCTGCAGTGTTATTGTTTTTAGTTAGACAATTTTAGTTTTCTCGATTGCTTTAGTCATTTCCTTGTTTTTAATGCTTTCTTTTATTAACTGTGTTTGTTAATACATCACCCAAACATCCTTACTCATGACAGATTCTTCACTTGGTGATTGTATTTAACAAATAACAGTTTCACCTGCTTAGTTTTAATTCAAATAAATTGACATATGATTGCATTCTAAGTTTGGTGTTGCTATGCAACAAAATTTGGTTCAAATACTTACAAGATACTTGCATCAATTCCAAGAGAAAGTGTCACACTAAGTTTTGTGTGCCATTTACATTTTTATGCAATGTATCATGTACACCAACTTATATTTGCAATCACTATGTCTCTGTCTCTTGTGCCTTGATTTTTATCTTAAATTTTGCTTGCTCAAAACACATGAACTGCTAACATTTCATTGTGTAAGACATTCATGATCCATCTTAGCCCTATAGCCATTGTTCTAATTGATGCTTGAGGATGAGCAAGCATTATGAGTTTGGCAAGGGAAAGAAAAAGAATAGAGGAAAAAGGACAACAATAATGAAGATGAACTACAAGGTTGTAGAGTTCCTTTTCTTCTCATTTGTTTCCAACACTTAAATTGCATGATTGTCTTCATGTTTTCTGTTTACATATGTGTATGAATAAAGCATAGCTTGAATCTTTATTTGTAATATGTTGCTGTGGCATTATAACTACCAACTTG
>NC_029775.3:50554324-50554631 GCF_000817695.3 Arachis duranensis | reverse complement strand
TATTATTACTTGATGCGACCCGGTACACTTGCCGGTTGGATTTGTGTGTTGGAAAATTTGTTTTCCACAAAAACACCATCAAGTTTTTGTGGAAAAATGAATTTCCAACACACATATCCAACCGGCAAGTGTACCGGGTCGCATCAAGTAGTAATAACTCACTTAGAGTGAGGTCGATCCCACAGGGATTGATGGATCAAGCAACTTTAGTGGGTGATTAGTTTAATCAAGCTAACATTGAAGTGAAGTTGAGTGAAATCGTAGCCAACAGAAAGTAAATTGACAAGAATTGTAAATGACAGAATGT
>NC_029775.3:50551447-50554259 GCF_000817695.3 Arachis duranensis | reverse complement strand
AAATGTAAAGGGGATTGGGTGCAGGAAATTTAAAGGAAAGCAATAAGCAGCACTTAGAATAATTGCAGAATAATTAAATTTCATAAAAAGTAAAAGGGATTGGGTGCTGGGAATTAAAACTTCAATAAGAAATTGTAAAATGCAATCAAGCAAAGAAATAAAAGATGAAGTAAGTGCAGCAGATTCAAACAGAGATGAAAATTGCTTGAAGAACAAGACAGAAAGAAACTTAGCTCAATTGTAAAATCTAAAAGAGGATTTGAGGATCCAAGAAGAGCAATAAACTCAGGAAGCAAATCTGGATCTCAATTCTCCTTTGCTTAGTCAGAAAATATATTGCAGAAGAAACTGAGGTTTAAAAATAGCAGAGAAGATTAAAACCCAATCCTTAGATCAATTGAGAGGAAGAGTGGAAGATGATTCTCAGAATTTGAATCAATAGAGCTCTTCCTGTTTATTTTAACTAACTTCATTAAGTGTGCTGCCGTTTATTCCTCCTGTTTGATCGCATGCCACAGGAAATCAAGTTTCTACAAACAAGGAGTATCATGACATGAAGCCACCACTCATTACACTCATCAAGAACAATTGTTCTTATGATGGAAATCCATCGGAGGATCCTCAACAGCACATATCTACTTTTCTGAGAACTTGTAATGCGGTCAAAACCGATGGTCCAGATCATGACACTTACAAGATCCTGTTATTCCCTTTCTCATTAAAGGGTGAAGCTGCACAATGGTTTGAAACTTTTCCCCAAGGAAGTATCACTAGTTGGGATGATTTGGTCACCAAATTTCTGGCCAAATTCACCTCGTCCAGACAGATCATCCAGCTGAAAGAGGAGGAATATCTATTCACACAAGGAGACGAAGAACCATTCTTTAAGGCCTGGGAGAGATACAAGAAAGCAACTGATAAATTGGGCTTCCGAGCTTTCTATGAAGGATTAACCCCAGAAACAAGAAAAGCAGTGGACTACTTCTCAGATGGTCTACTCAAAGCAACAACAACTGCCCAAGGAGTTGCAGACCTCAATGACAAAGGAGTCAACAACCAACATTCATTTGAGAAACCACAGAATGCAATCTCAGAAAAAGAAGTGACTGAATGGTGAAGGGGTGAATGCGTTCAAGGACTTAAACAGACAAATGCACCATCAACCACAGCAAAACATGGAGCTGTCTGCTGCAGTGAATGCCAAATTTCCACCATGGAGACCCCATTCTTATCTGAGAATGAGGGAGTCTCAACATCAAGAACAAGGAAGTTTCCACCAGGGCAACTCCATGACCACAACCAATCAACATCACCCACCCACTAATACCATCCAAAGCCAATACTCACAACACAGACACTCCCAGACTCATCTCAACTGGAGAAGGAATGAGCACCAAAATCACAAACCAAGGGACTTCAATTATAACAACCCCAACTTCACAAACCAACAAAAACACCATTACATCAATAACAATCATCACATGCCACCATTACACCCACCCTTCCAACCCTTAACATCTCATACCCAACCAATCTCACAAGACTCTCAAAGAATCACAAACCTGGAGATCCTAATAGAGAGAATGATGAAACACCAAGAAGAAACAACAAGGAACCAAGAGATGTTAATCAAAGGAATTGAAGAGCAGATAGCTCAACTGGCGAAGTATTTTGCAGAAATGGGTGAGAAGAAGGCAAATACTTTCACCAGAGCCATTGAAGACAAACTGGCTAACAACGAAGATGCTACAAAGAAGGAAGGATGGAAAAGGATTATTGAGGACAATGAGAAAATACTGGACAAAGGAAGTACCAGCCAAGAAGAACACAACAAGGAATTCTTTCAAGGAGAAACAGAGGATAGAACTAAAGAAAAACAGAAAGCCCCCACTGGAAAATTTTCACCAGGGGATCGAGTGATGATCAATATTCAACCCATGAAGGTGTCCCACAGTTGCCTGAGCACTACATTGTGACTAAGATCCTTCCACAAGAATTTATAGAGGTCATCAAAGAGGAAACCGGAAGGAAGTTCACAGTAAAGAAAGACAAGCTAAGGCACTGTTATTTTCAACCTCCATGATCAGCAAAAATGAAGATGTCAAGCTAGTGACAATAAAAGAGTGCTTGTTGGGAGGCAACCCAACCTGAGGTAGTTTTCTTTTTCATAGCTTTTCCAATAAAAATGTTGAATAATTGGTATGCATTGCAAGGAGCTAAGTTTGGTGTTGCACACCAAAACAATTTGAGGGAGAATGAAAACTTCTAAGTTTGGTGTTCCACCAAAAATATCATTTAATACATTCTCACCTCTTGCATGATTCTAGCTCCAAGCAATCAAACACATTATTCAACTGTTGAATTGTTTTCTAGCTCTAATTCCATTAACCTTTAGCAAGAATACATGGTTTCAAATATGGTTAACTTGGTACATCTGAGACAGTGGCAAAACAATTAAGTTTGGTGTTCACACACCAAAACAAATCCTAAAACCACACTCAACATTATGCACACTAACCATATAACTTGATGACATGTCATCATATACCCATTTTCTATGCTTTTTCATACAAGAAATTGATGATTTGTGCATAAATATTGAATGCTTTTTGTACTTAAATGATATATTTTCTTGATATTTTAATTTTATAAATCTTGTAGGAAATAAGAAGAAAAAAAAGCAAAGAAGCACAAAAAAAGGAGAAAAAAGAGCTTTGGGGTACACTTTGAAGTTGGGGTACACTTTGGAGCCTTAGGCCACGCTTTTAAAAGCGTGGCCCATGACCAAATCAAGGAAGGAAGCAGCCAGCAC
>NC_029775.3:50547337-50551404 GCF_000817695.3 Arachis duranensis | reverse complement strand
CTTCAAAGGGCTATAACTTGAGCTACAGACGTCCGATTGATGTGCTTCCAGTTGCGTTGGAAAGCTGACATTCAGAGCTTTCCAACGATATATAGCAATTTATATTTGGCGTACAATTGAGGCAGGAACGGAAGGCATCTTTAAGGGCCAAAAATAAGCAAAAATAAACCAAGGAAAAGAAGTAGCGTGTGCATCCACCAAGTCTCGAACGCGGAGCTTCATCTTTTGGAAACACTGCCGTGCCCTCCGCGAGGGCAGGGCAGCATTTTGTGGTGCACACACACGCAGCAGATTGGCGCACCAAAGAAGGCTTCGGCAGCACCAGCAGCACGCACAAGCACCAAATTGGTGCACCAGATTTTTCTGCCCTGCCCTCCGCAAGGGCAGGGCAGCATCTTCACACTCCAAGCCCACACCACGCTCGCACCAAGGACGCACGCACCAAATCCTGCCCTGCCCTCCACAAGGGTAGGGCAGCCTCCTGGGAGTAACTTTTCATGGGCCGAAAACTAACCAAAATTCAATTTAATTCAATTCCTCACCAAATTGAAACAAGGCCAACCAAACCCATTTCTCCTCAAATCCAAAGCAAGCTAAGCCCACATCATCACTCAAAGGCACATGGATCAACTAACTTAGGATTTTCATTTTTTGTAATTTGTTTTAATTTTATTTTCATTTTTCAATTTTAAAGCCTATATAAAGGCATCATTTTCATCTATTGTGGGGGGCTCCACGAAGGAATATTAGGATTTGAGATCTCTCTCTTAGTTTTCATTTCTGTTTTGAATCTGGATTGAGAGTGAAGGAATTCTGTTTCCCTCTTGGTCTAAGATTTCTCTTGTTCTTCTTCTGCAAACTTTCAAGTGAATTGCAATTTGAATCAAATTTCTCTTACTGCTTTCATCTTTAATTTTCCTGCATCTTGTTTGCTGTTGGATCAAGGAAGGGATTGAGATCTAGACTTGTTTTCTAGTCTCTTTGATTCCCTGAGATAAATTTTATTTTGCAATTTAGCTAAGCTCTTTGCTACTCTTCTGTTTTTCTTTTACTGTTTCATTGAAATTATCAAATGCTCTTTGAGATTTGAGAATTGATCTCAGTCTTCTGCTACATTTACTTTTCTGAAATTTCCTTTCCTGCATTCTACACTTTCACATTTCTGTCCATATTGAGCTTGATTTAATTTCCTGCACATTTACATTTTCTGCAATTTAAATTTCTAGTTGCTTAATCTATTGCCTTCTTTAATTTCCAACACCCAACCCCCTTTACTTTTCATGCAATTTACTTTTCTTGCAATTTAAGTTTTAGCTATTTTATTTTCTTGCTCTTTAAGTTTCTATGCAAGTTACTTTCTGCACTTTATAATTCCTGCAAATTTACATTCTGTTGGCTACAGTTTCACACAATTCACTTCAATGTTAGCTTGACTAAACTAATCACCCACTAAAAAGTTGCTTGATCGATCAATCCCTGTGGGATCGACCTCACTCTTGTGAGTTATTATTGAGTTATTGCCTCACTAAGAAATTCTTTCTCTGTGACATGAATTTCAAATTTCATTGATGTTTACAAAATACAAATGGAGTTCAACTCATCTTATGGTCAAACAAAATTTTATGGGATATCATCCACCATCACCAATATCTAATGATGGCTGGGAATATCACCAAGAGAATACACATTTTGAGCACTCCAACTCATGGAGATTTGCTTTAGAAACACAAGATGAGCAAGAGAACCATATGGGATATTTCCCTCCACCACAAAATGATGCAAGTCATAATTCCAATGGTGGCTGGGAAAGGAATTATAATGCTCCATATAATATTCATCCAAAGATATCATCACTTGACCATGCTTCAACAGAAAGCCTCTATCAAAATTCACCACCCACACAAACTTCCATGAACCAAAGCCTCTCAAAGCTTGAGACCATGATTGAAAAATATGAGAGGGAGGCACAGATATCCTGGAACGTGCAAGAGAATTCATTCAAAAACATGGAAATAATGTTAGCTCAAGTGGTGAGTGCAACAAGGAAAGAGGAAGGGCAAGATGAGGAAGCCTCTGTGTCAAGTAAAATTTCAATGAAAAAAGAGGTGGTGGAAATATTTGAACCTGAAACTGCACTTGAGATGACAAGAGAACCTGAACACTCACAACCTCCTCAAATTCCCCTGGACCAAAGATGCTCAACACTGATCAAAAAATATGAAGAGGAGAAGAAGAAAGCTTGGGAAAATCAACAAACCTCCTCCATGAAAGAGCTATTAAAGCAAATGTTGAGTGTAAAAGAGGAAGTGGAAGAACAAGCTAGTGAGGAGGATACTCAAGAGAAGTCAAACTCAAGTGAAGTAGAGAAGTACATAGAAGAAAAGCTCATGGAACCACCAATGCAAAAAGCCCTGGATGAATACAAAACTCCAATAATCACACAACAACCAAGTCTTGAATTCAAAGAAGTGAAGGCAACTAACAAGAACACCAATTCTGTCCCTAATCCAGCAAGCAAGACCAATCAAGCCAATTTCAAAAGAAATCTTGCTGAGAGGAAACCAAGAAAGGGGACAATAGCTGAAACTTCTCCTCCCTTGAAGTCATTCCTCTTAACCAATTGGAAGAAGAGGAAGAAAGTGAAGAACAACATGTCAAGCTAATGACACTAAAAGAGCACTTGTTGGGAGGTAACCCAACCGTAGGTAACATTTCTTCTCCATGCTTTGTTTAAATTTCAATAAATTGGCATATGGTTACATTCTAGGTTTGGTGTTGCCATGCAACACATTGTTTTCAATCTTTTTGGATGATTGCATCAAATCAAA
Organism: Arachis duranensis; assembly: GCF_000817695.3. Classification (NCBI taxonomy): domain Eukaryota; kingdom Viridiplantae; phylum Streptophyta; class Magnoliopsida; order Fabales; family Fabaceae; genus Arachis; species Arachis duranensis. Next base: position 50,548,576 of record NC_029775.3, on the reverse strand, counting down.
AATGAAAGTGACGCACCAAGATTCTAAGTTTGGTGTGCCACTTATTTTTCTATGCAATTCATTCAAGCAACACCACTTGTTTACATAATCATAATGCCGCTGTAGTGTTATTTTTTTTTTAGTTAGACAATTTTAGTTTTCTTGATTGTTTTAGTCATTTCCTTATTTTTAATGCTTTCTTTCATTAACTGTTTTTGTTAATATATCACCAAAACATCCTTATTCATGACGTATTCTTGGTTTGGTGATTGTATTTAACATATAACAGTTTCTTTTGTTTAGTTTTAATTCAAATAAATTGACATATGGTTGTATTCTAAGTTTGGTGTTGCTATGCAACAAAATTTGGTTCCAATCCTTACAAGATACTTGCATCAATTCCAAGTGAAAGTGTCACACTAAGTTTGGTGTGCCACTTATATTTTTTTTATGCAATGTATCATGCACACCATCTTATGCTTGCAATCATAGTGTTTTTATTTCTCCGTGCCTTGATTGTTATCCTCAATTTTGCTTGCTTAAAACACATGTGCTACTAACATATCATTGTGTAAGACATTCATGATCCTTCTTAGCCGCACAGCCATTGTTCTAATTGTTGCTTGAGGATGGGCAAGCATTCTGAGTTGGCAAGGGAAAGGGAAGAATTGGAGGAAAATGACAACAATAGAGAAGATGAACTACAAGGTTGTAAAGTTCCTTTTCCTCTCATTTGTTTCATAAACTGCATGATTGTCTTTACTTTCTCTGTATACATATGTGTATGAATAAGCATAGCTTGAATTTTGATTTATAATATGTTGCTGTGGCATTATAACTACCAACTTGAGCTTTGTGAATTCAAAAGCAATAAAGCATCATGATCATAAACAAACAAGGCATTAAAGAAGATTTTAGCATGTGCATACAAGTATTGGAAAGCTAGTATGATTAATTGTTGCTCAATTACATTGGATTTTATTTAATTGAAGTTTTTCATCTAGTACATTTTGTGAAATCTTTTGAAATCATGAAAACCTTGAAGAAGCAAATACAATTAAAGCAAGAAAAGAAAAAGGGAAAGAATGAGAAAGCTGAAGGCTCTGAGTACCAATGGCAATTTATTTGCTAAGTGCTTGTGGTGTTTATGTATCAAGCCAAATGCTTGAAAACAAAACACTTAGAAGTCAAGGCTAGGCTCAAGTGCAAAAGCACTCCCTCAAAGCTCAAGGCTCTGAGCATCAATGATTAGAGAGTCAA
>NC_029775.3:50542467-50543852 GCF_000817695.3 Arachis duranensis | reverse complement strand
GCCTCTTGAATTTAGTGATACTTTGAGTGGTTGTTTGGTTTATTTTAGGTGAAGAAAAGGAAAGAAAATGAAAAGCGTGGCCTAAGAAGCGTGACACAAGAAAAGGAAAGCGTGGCCAAAGAGGAGAGAAGCGTGCCGCAACTAATGAGGGAAGCAACCTTGCCCTCCACAAGGGCAGACTGCCCTCTAGGAGGGCAGCATTAAGTGACCAAAACAAGGAAGGCAACTCTGCCCTGCCCACTACAAGGGCAGAGCACAAAAGTGTGCCTTGGAACCAAGAAGAAGAGAACCTTGCCCTGCCCTCCACAAGGGCAGTATCGGGCTCACCAAGGAAGAAAATCAAAGGAAAAATGTCACCCATGCATGCCACAAGACTCGAACACGGACCAAGGAAGAAACAAAGAACTAAGGTTGAGTGTCGTGCCAAGAAACCAAGGAAATTAATTGAACGTGTGTCCCAGCCGTGTTTCGAACACGGGACAGCAAAGTGGCAACACTGCCCTGCCCTCCGCGAGGGCAGGGCAGCATTTGGATGGTGCACAAATCTGGCGCACCAAGAAGTGGATCTGGCGCACCGTGGCACATTCCTGGCAGCACCAACACGCACCAAGCTCGATCCTGGCAGCACCAAATTTTCCTGCCCTGCCCTCCGCGAGGGCAGGGCAGCATCCTATGCACCAAGAAAATTTCTGGCGCACCAATTCTTGATTCTGGCGCACCAACTCTTATTCTGGCAACACCAACAGCGCACCAAGGCATTTCTGGCGCACCAAGTTTTCCTGCCCTGCCCTTGGCGCGGGCAGGGCAGCATTCTGCGCACCAAACACGCACCAGACCGCTCCAAGGCCGCACCAACATGCACCAAATCCTGCCCTGCCCTCCACAAGGGCAGGGCAGCCTCCTGGGAGCAACTTTTCATGGGCCGAAAATTCAAATTAAAACCCCATTTTAATTCATTTCTTCACCAAATCAAAAGCTCATCCAAATCCCAAAATCCAAGAATAGAAAGTGTATAAATAGAAGCTAGTTTGATGTAATTAGGACCTTTTTGGGACTTACCTTGGCTTTGCTTTTGAATTTTGCACTTTCTTGGAGCTTTGAATTTCTTGTAATTGTTCTTGAGAGACTTGACCGAGAGCTCAGAGGATTAAGGGAGAATTGACTGATCTACTTCCTTATTCTTACTCAGGCAATTCTACTCTTCTGTTTCTGAGTTTTGGGTGTGTGAAATTGAGGAAATTCTGTCTCAATTCCCATCTAAAATCTCTTTAAATCCTTTTCTGCATAATTGATATTGATTTCTGTTCTTCTACTGCTTCTTCTTTAATTTTCTGTCAATTGCTTTGATAACTCGGATCTGGGAAGGAAATTGGGTTTTAGGCTCT
>NC_029775.3:50540897-50542362 GCF_000817695.3 Arachis duranensis | reverse complement strand
ATTAGCAAGCATTTGAAGTTCATCAGAAGGGTTTTATGCAGAAAGTTGCAGCATCACTTTTTCATTCTTATCAGGCAAGATTATCACTTTTTCACTGCATCCATTAAACACTGCTATGGCCTCTTGTTATTCTTATGTCTTTGGCACTTTTCCCTTCTTTGTTTTTCTTTTTCTTAGAGCTCCTTTGCTCCTTGTTTGCTCAGTGTCATGTGTTGCACAAGCCTTTGGCATTTTCTTTTTCTTATCATTGCATTACACATATCCACTACAGGCATTTTAGTTCACATTTCTTCTTGAGACATTGGTGCCCAGCACCTCTTTGTGTGACTAAATGTTTTGTATTTAGGTTGCTCTTGATAATGGACTTTTGGTTGATAATCCCGGGTTAGTTAACCCAAGTTACCAAGTGTTGAAACACTCCTCAGAACCTATTCATCCAAGCATATCCTTAATACATAAACACCATAGGCATTTGTCTCAGAAGTTCAAACCATTGGTGCCTAGCTTATTTTCTCAATTTTTTTTTTTGCTTTTTGGTTGCCCTTTTTCAGTGGCTTTTTCTTCTTCTTTTTCTTCCTTTTTCATGGCCAAAGACATTTATTCATCAAGATCCATAGACAATACTCAACTTCTACTACTAAAATGATAATTCTACACTCAATTTCTAGTGATCTGACTAAACAATCAAGCATGCATACCACCACTTAATTCTACTTAATTTGTCACTAATTGAGCTAAGTTACCTTTGTTCAAACTTTTCTTTTATTTTTGGAAACAGAACAAGCATGGCAAGCATTTGTTTAAGAAGGTGAAGTTATATCCAAACATCTAGGCATTCATTTTATTCAAAGCAATAAACAAACACTCCTACAAAATGACTTAAAATGAAAGAAAGCTCATAAAGACAATTCACAGACTCTTATTTGATTATTAAGGAACGAGACCACCTCTCATTTGTTGCTTGGTTCTTTTTGATTCTTGGGGTCCTGCTTCTTCTTGCTTCTTACCTCTTTTTGACCACTTGTACTTCCTTTATCTTTTCTCGTGAGCTTTGTCCAGAATCCAGCCTTTTTCATTGTTTCTTCCACTCCTTTTTCAAGGATCATTGCCTTGTTTATTTCTCCTTCTTTCCTCCCTTTGAAATACTCATCAAAAGATGGGAATGCTGGGTCCATCTTGTGTAGATGTTCCCCTATGTAATTAAGCTTGATTTGAGAACTGATGTTGTAATCAGCTTGGACTGAGTGTCTTGCATTCTGCAAAGTGGTGGCTTCTTTGATTGCAAAGATACTGGCATCTTGGTGTTGGCATATGTGGCTGAGAGATTCTTGTAATTGTAAATTCTGTTCCCTTTGCAGATCTAGGAATCTTGATTCAAAGTTCCTTTGCATATCCATCATTTTTAGGTGAAAGTCCTCTTGCCTCTCTTGAGACCTCATGTATTGTTGAGACATTCCTTCCATGA
>NC_029775.3:50532258-50540877 GCF_000817695.3 Arachis duranensis | reverse complement strand
GCCAAGAGTCATTCTGTGAGCAGTTATGGCCATTCCAGGATATAGCCAATTAGGTCTTTCATCTTCAAGTGGTACTTGGGCCTGGATGCATAGTCTGATGATGGTGCTAGGGAAGTGGAGCCAAGAGTCTGGGTCACTTTTCTCACTAAACTCTTGTATCTGTTCAGCAATGAGTTTATGAACTTTGATCTCCCCTCCCACCATAATGCAATGTAGCAAGATGGCTCTTTTAGGGACTATTTCTGAAGAGTTTGTAGTGGGTAGGATGGATCTCCTAACTATTGCATACCACCCTTTAGCTTCAGGTGTTAGGTCTCCCCTTCTCAAGACTCTTGGAGCCCCCTTTGTTTTTCTCACCCATTCAGCTCTAATGGCACAAAGGTCTTCAGCAATAGTCGAATAGTCAGGTTCTCCTATCATCCTTTCCTCATAACTTGCTTGGCTGAAACGTATGTTTTTCAAGCCAAGAGCTTTCATGATTGCCTTAGGGCTGAAGTCAACTTCCACCCTTCTCACATAGCTTTTGTATGTAGGTTCCATGGTTGTATCTTCCCTCACTGCATTTGCATAAAACTCCTTCACCAGGTTGATGTTGATTTTAGTGATTGGCTTAGTCAGGAGCTCCCACTTCCTCTTTTTGATCTTCTCCCAAATACTTGGGAACTCATCCTTTTCAAGGTCAAAGGGAACCTCAGCTAATACCCTTTTACGTCTCATCCATTCGGCTTGAATCTCATGGAAAACTGATTTGTATTTCCATGCATCAAATTCCCTTTCCTCCTCCATGGGTTGCTTGTCTTTTCTTCTTTTGTGGCTAGATGAGGCTGCCATTGGTTCTTTAGTTTTGGAGTGACAAGCTAAAGTTAATAAGGTGAAGCAAGAAAGTGTTGTTAGAAATGTGGTGAGGTTGTTTTCGGCAATAGATAGTTATGCTATGATGAAAGGAAATGTGCAAGAAGGAGCTTTGGTGGTGTGGAGCTTGTTCCCTAATTGCTTCTTTGTAGTGCAAGCAAGTGAAAAATGGACGGCTAGGGTGATTTGTGAAGGATGGCTTGATGGTAAATATATGGATTAGGGAAAAGGACGAATTGCTTTTCACTTTCTTGGAAGTATTCTAGGTGCATTAGGTTGTACATGTAGCTATCTTTTCATGCAGAACTTCTTTTTCCCATTTGTTAGTTTCAAAGACCCTTGAACTTCCTTTTTGACCAAGCACCGTGCCTCCCCCTTTGTCTTTTTCCTCCATTATTATCCTTCCTTTTGTACCTGCACAAACAAACAAATTTGCTATCATTTTTTTCGGTCATGTGAATAAGGAATAGCACTTGCACATGTTTTTCATTCTTTTTGAATTGTAGATCAATGATTAACTTTATGAGCTTATAGCCGTGACTTTTATATGTATGCACACTTATTATTGGACACCAAACTTAGTGTTTGGTAATGTCTCCTGATGACATGAAATCTCAAACTTATTGTTTGGTAATGTCTCCTGATGACATGAAATCCATGTTAGTGTCCTTAATGAATGTGCATAATTCTTAATAAATCATAGTCACCTTGACTCTTTGATCCTAAACAATTTCACTACCTAAAGTAATTGAAATCAAAGTATTAAGTCATGCAAAAGGTATACTTGTCATGAAATTCTAAATCCAGGGGAACTTCTTGCTTTTCATTAACTGTGTTCAAAAAGGAACACCAAACTTAATGTTTGGTTGTGCACCTTGAATGAAAAACTAAATACAATTTTGCATAAGATTTGGAGATGCCTTCAGGCACACCAAACTTAGAGACCAATTGTATTTTACATGTAATGTTTAGTGCACCTTATCAATGGTTGTCCTGAGGATTCAAATTCATGCATAAGAAACCATGCTTTATTAGATGCAGAGTAAAACAATAAAGAGTAAGGATACTAAAAACATGGGTTGCCTCCCATGAAGCGCTTCTTTAACGTCACTAGCTTGACGGTTGTCCCTTGTTAGGGTGGATTGTAGTGCTTGATGTCTTCTCCTCTCACTATGAAAACGTCCCCATTTGATTCCTTTATGATTTCCAAATGTTCCATAGAAAGAACTTTCCTGATTGTGAACACTTGAGGAAGCTGTGAAGGAATGGTTTTGAGGCCAGGTGGCATTGGCAGATAATGACTTGATATCACTTCATCTCCCGGAGAGAAACCTTCAGTGGGAATTTTCTTGTTTCTCCACCCTCTTGGCAATTTCTTTACAATTCTTCCCTCTCTCTTGAGGATTTCTTCATCGATCCTTATGCCAGGAGGATCCTTCTGAGTTGTTTCTATTGATTTTTGTGGCTTTAACTCTTGCAATTCTTGTTTGCCTTCCAAGGATTGTTTTAGAGTTTCAGCTGTTGGATTGCTTTCCTCCAAACACAGATGGCTACTATCATCCTTAGGCTTTTCAGATTCTGGTTCAGGGTCAGATGCAGGTTTGAAAACATGGAAAATGAGCTGTTCATCATGTATTCTCAAAATTAGCTCTCCTTGTTCTACATCTATGAGCGCTCTAGCAGTGGCTAGAAATGGCCTTCCCAGAATGATAGGGTGTAGGTAGCTTTCCTCCATGTCCAAAATGACAAAGTCTGTGGGGAAGAAATAATTTCCCACTTTCACAAGCACATTCTCAACTACCCCTTCAGCTTGCTTTTGAGTTTTGTCAGCCAGTTGTATGATTACATCAGTGGATCTCACCTCATTCAGTTGTAGCCTCTTCATAAGAGTCAGAGGCATCACATTTATGCTAGCTCCTAGATCACAGAATCCTCTGTCAATTTTTGTTTCCCCTATGATGCAAGGGATATGAAAACTTCCTGGGTCTGGGAATATTGATATGGAGAGACTTAAATGTCTCTAAAAACCTTGAATATGTTTTCCCTTTTTCACCTCCTCCTAACCTCTGAGGAAATGGTGCTCTTGGTTGGTAAGTTTCCAGCATGCCTTCTTTTTGCAGTTCCTTAGCTTGCTCAGTTTCACTTTCCTGCTTAGCTTCTTCCACACTTTCTTTCAAGATTTCTGGCTCCTTTTCTGAGGGTCTGATTCCTTCTTCTTCTGAGACTTCCTTCAACATGGTGATGGCCTTGCATTCTTCCCATCTCACTCCCTTTTGTTCCCCCTTAGGATTCTTTTCAGTGTCACTAGGGAACACTGCAGTTGACTTGGGAGCTTGTTGAGATAGCTCTCCTACTCGAGACTCCATCTTCTCCTACTCGAGCCTCCATCCACTTGAGTTTTTCGCCATGGTTCCTTAAGGTCGATCTCACATCGTCCCTAAAGCTTTTCAACTCACTTATATCCTGACCCATGTTTACTAACCTTCCTTCTATTCTGTTTAATTGATCTTGAAATTGTTGGTTCGGATTGGCTTGGGCAGATGGGTTATTTTGGTCATGATATGGTGGTTGGGAGTAAGTGTTTTGTGTGGCTTGGTATGATCTTTGGTTGGAGTTTTGGTATGTGGAATTATTATGTTGGTTGTGGTTGTAAGGTTTGTGGTTTTGTGGTTGGCTTTGCTGGTTTCCCCATGATGTGTGGAAAGCGATCCAACACAAAACTCACCGGCAAATGTACCGGGTCGCATCAAGTAATAATAACTCACATGAGTGAGGTCGATCCCACAGGGATTGAAGGATTGAGCAATTTTAGTTTAGTGGGTGATTTAGTCAAGCGAATCAAGTTTTGGTTGAGTGATTTGTGTTTAACAGAAAGTAAATGACAGTAAATGTAAAGGGGGAAGGGAAAAATGCAGTAAATTGAAGAACAGAATTGTAAATTTGCAGAATCTTAAAGAGCAAGAAAGTAAATGACTGAAACTTAAAGTGCAAGAAACTTAAATTGCAGTAACTTAAATGGCAAGAAAGATAAATGGCTTGAATATAAAAGGAAATTAAAGAATGGGATTGCAAGATCTAAACAAAGAAGAAGTAAATTGCAGCAATTGATTAAGCAGAAATTGAATTAGAGGCAATAAGCATTCAAACAGAAATGAAATAAAATGTAGCAGAGGTTCACAGAAGAACCAAAAGTGAATTATGATCTCAGGACCCAAGGGTTTAGGTAGCAGAGCCTAAAACCCAATTTCCTTCCCAGATCTGAATTATCTAAGCAATTGACAGAAAATTAAAGAAGAATTAATAGAAGAACAGAATTGGAATTGAATTATGCAGAAAACAAAGTGCAAAGAGTTTGAATGGGAATTGGGACAGAATTTCCCCAATTTCACACACCCAAAACTCAGAAAAAGAAGAGTAGAATTGCCCAAGGGAAATGAGAAAGGAGATCAGTCAAGTCTCCCTTGATCCTCTTAGTTCTCGGACAAGTCTCTCAAGAAAGCTCAAAGAAAATGAAATTCAAAAGCTCCCAAAATAAAAGTAGAAATTCAAAGCTCAAAGTAAAGGTCCTAATTAAATCAAACTAACTCCTATTTATACACTTTCTAATCCTGGATAATGGGATTTGGATGGGCTTTTGAATTGGTGAAGAAATGGATTCAAATGAATTTTTAATTTAAATTTGGCCCAAAAAGTCACTCCCAGGAGGCTGCCCTGCCCTTGTGGAGGGCAGGGCAGAAAAATGAAGCTTGGTGCGTGGATTTGGTGCGGCCATGTGCGAGTTGGTGCGAGTCTGGTGCGGCCATGGTGCGCCAGAGGCTACCCTGCCCGTGCCAAGGGCAGGGCAGAAAAGTTGGTGCGCCAGATTTGAGGCGTGCGTGCGTTGGTGCTGCCAGAGGAGGAAATTGGTGCGCCAGGAGGAAAATTGGTGCGCCAGGGGCGCAAGACGCTGCCCTGCCCGCGCCAAGGGCAGGGCAGGAACGGTTTGGTGCGCCAGGGACGTTGGTGCGTGCGGTTGGTGCTGCCAGGGGACGTTGGTGCGTGCGGTTGGTGCTGCCAGGAACAAAGCTTGGTGCACCACTTCAAATGCTGCCCTGCCCGCGCCAAGGGCAGGGCAGAGTTGTCATATTGCACGCCCGTGTTCGAACCTGGGCGGATACACACGCTTCATTAATTTTCTTGATTTCTTGGCACGGCAATGGGTCTTAGAGCTTGGCTTCCTCATGGTTCTTTGTTCGAACCTTGTGGCATGCATAGTTGATATTTTCCCCTTGATTTTCTTCCTCATAGAGCCCGATTCTGCCCTCCACAAGGGCAGGGCAGAGTTGCCTATTCTTGTTTGGTCACCTAACGTTGCTCTCCTAGAGGGCATTCTGCCCTTGTGGAGGGCAATGTTGCTTCCCCCATTAGTTGCGGCACGCTTCTCTCCTCTTTGGCCACGCTTTCCTTTTCTTGTGTTACGCTTCTTAGGCCACGCTTTTCATTTTCTTTTCTTTTCTTCACCTACAATAAACCAAACAACCACTCAAAGTATCACTAAATTCAAGAGGCTTATAAATCAATTAAAATGCAATTAAAATTAGCTTAAACCTCATAATTTAACATTAATTTCATGGTGGTTGCTTGATTTAGAGAAGTTATACATTTTCACTCCAAATCACTTACTTAGGATGCAAGAAAGTGCATAAATGCTAACAAAACAAGTGAAATTAGCTTAAAAAATGGGTATATGATGACTTGTCATCACAACACCAAACTTAAACCTTGCTTGTCCCCAAGCAAGCATCAAAATTAAGAGAAAATGGAATGAATAAGACAAGTGTATATATCCTTATTTATGCAGATAGTAGAACTTGGTTTATGGAGCATTTATGCAGACAATGACACTCATTTATTGTTGCTGCTGCCTAATACACATTTTGCATCAAAGGTTTGCTAAGCTTGCTGTTATAAGACTCTTCTTTTGATTACTCCCTTGGTAACTCTTCTTGGCTTATAATGCTTTAACAAGCTTATTATTCTTTTAGAGGTTGGGTGTCAAATGCTGCAGCATAGCCTTTGGCTTTATTTTCTTTTCTTTTGCTCAACATCTTTCCACCACAGACACATGGCTCACTAATTCTTCCTAGGATCATTGATGCCCAGCATCTCTTTGGATTACTAAGTGCTTTGTATCTAAGTTGCTCTTTATTGTGGATTTTTAATTGGCCATCCCAAATCAGTTGATCTAAGTGACCGGGTTTCAAAATACCCCTTAGAATTTACTCATCCAAGCAGATCTCAGTACAAGAACACCACAGGCATTTGTCCTAAGGTTCAAGCCATTGGTGTCCAACCTTTATTCTTTGTTTTTTCTTGCCACTTTGGCTTTTTCTTTCTTCCTTTTCTTTCTGTTTTTGTTACCAAGGGTGTTTCATTATTGATAGGAATCTTTATAACAGCATGCTAACTCACAATTGAATGAGAATGATATTATGCAACACTTATTTTATGAGTCATGCATTAATCAAACACATATACCACCACCAACTTCCATTCATACTCATGCAACATTGGACATTTTACTTTTCAATTCAAACCAAACTCTTTTATTCAAGTATATGGGACACAAGGCAAAATTTAAATCTGAGCGATGGATACAAGCATTATGCAGACTTTCATTTTCACAAACAATTTCACTTGCAACTAGATAAACACTTTAGCAAGACATACAATGGTTTCCAGATTCAAAACATTTCACAGCAGCAAGGATTAAGTTTAGATACAACCTTTGAAGTTGCAGCCCTTTGATTTTTTCCTTCTGTTGTGTTCTCTTTGAGTTAAAATGCAAAATGTCTTCAATTGTTGTCTCATGTCCTGCATAATCCTCAAAGTTGCTTGCTTCTCAAGCCCCTTAATTATATGGTTAGTATGCATAAACTGAGTGTGGTTCCAGCATTGATTTTTGGTGTAGGGACACCAAACTTAATTGTTTGCCACTGCCTCTTATGCAACAATTTTAACCATATGTGAAACCTTGCGTCCTTGCTAAAGGTTAATGAGATTAAAACTAGAAAGCAATTAAACAGTCGAATAATGTGTTTGGTTGCTTGGAGCTAGCATCATGCAAGACGTGAGAATGTGTTTTTGAGTGAGATTTTTGGGTGGAACACCAAACTTAAAATCCTTCATTCTCCCTTAAATTATTTTGGTGTGCAACACCAAACTTAGCTCCTTGCAATACAGACCAATTATTCAACCTTTTTATTGAAATAGCTATGAAAAGAAACTACATCAGGTTGGGTTGCCTCCCAACAAGCGCTCTTTTAATGTCACTAGCTTGACATTCCTTATTCTTGCTCAACTTCCAAAGTGTTTCAGGATCAAAAGGTGTGGATTCATTGCTCTTTCCTCCTGTCACAAAAGCAGAAACACAAATAGAGCCAGAAACTAGAACAGAGCACTATGTAACTTGAGTGCAGAGAGACTTAGTAGAGGCAAAGTCTCGAACAGTTAGTGTGTTAGTTAAAAATAAAGAAAAAGTGCTTGATCTAGACCACCACTTCACTTAAACATTGTCAATCTATTTCAATCCCCGGCAACGGCGCCAAAAACTTTTTGGTTGAGTGATTTGTGTTTAACAGAAAGTAAATGACAGTAAATGTAAAGGGGGAAGGGAAAAATGCAGTAAATTGAAGAACAGAATTGTAAATTTGCAGAATCTTAAAGAGCAAGAAAGTAAATGACTGAAACTTAAAGTGCAAGAAACTTAAATTGCAGTAACTTAAATGGCAAGAAAGATAAATGGCTTGAATATAAAAGGGAATTGAAGAATAGGATTGCAAGATCTAAACAAAGAAGAAGTAAATTGCAGCAATTGATTAAGCAGAAATTGAATTAGAGGCAATAAGCATTCAAACAGAAATGAAATAAAATGTAGCAGAGGTTCACAGAAGAACCAAAAGTGAATTATGATCTCAGGACCCAAGGGTTTAGGTAGCAGAGCCTAAAACCCAATTTCCTTCCCAGATCTGAATTATCTAAGCAATTGACAGAAAATTAAAGAAGAATTAATAGAAGAACAGAATTGGAATTGAATTATGCAGAAAACAAAGTGCAAAGAGTTTGAATGGGAATTGGGACAGAATTTCCCCAATTTCACACACCCAAAACTCAGAAAAAGAAGAGTAGAATTGCCCAAGGGAAATGAGAAAGGAGATCAGTCAAGTCTCCCTTGATCCTCTTAGTTCTCGGACAAGTCTCTCAAGAAAGCTCAAAGAAAATGAAATTCAAAAGCTCCCAAAATAAAAGTAGAAATTTAAAGCTCAAAGTAAAGGTCCTAATTACATCAAACTAACTCCTATTTATACACTTTCTATTCTTGGATAATGGGATTTGGATGGACTTTTGAATTGGTGAAGAAATGAATTCAAATGAATTTTTAATTTGAATTTTGGCCCAAAAAAAATCACTCCCAGGAGGCTGCCCTGCCCTTGTGGAGGGCAGGGCAGAAAAATGAAGCTTGGTGCGTGGATTTGGTGCAGCCATGTGCGAGTTGGTGCGAGCAAGATGCGTGTTGGTGCGAGTCTGGCGCATCTGGCGCGTCCTGGTGCGGCAAGATGCTGCCCTGCCCGTGCCAAGGGCAGGGCAGGAAAGCTTTGGTGCGCCAGGGGAGAAGCGTCGCGCGTCAGATGCTGCCAGGACGAGAATTTGGTGCGCCAGAATTTTGTATGTGGTGCGCTAGTCCAAATGCTGCCCTGCCCGCGCCAAGGGCAGGGCAGGGTCCTTTCC
>NC_029775.3:50529949-50532105 GCF_000817695.3 Arachis duranensis | reverse complement strand
TTGCTTAGACAAATACACAATTTGATTTTCTAGCTTCTGGATGGCAGCTCCTTGGTTTTGCAAGTTAGAATTTACTTCTTCCTTAAAAGCTTTCAATTCGGTTATGTCTTGACTCATGGTTGCAAGCATTCTTTCTATCCTGTTTAATTGATCTTGAAATTGTAGGCTCGGGTTAGGTTGGGCAGGTTGATTATTTTGACCATGATATGGTGGTTTGGAGTAAGTGTTTTGTGTGGCTTGGTATGTTCTTTGGTTGGAGTTTTGGTATGTGGAATTGTTTTGTTGGTTGTGGTTGTAGGGTTTGTGGTTTTGTGGTTGGGTTTGCTGGTTTCCCCACCCAAAGTTTGGGTGGTTTTTCCATCCCGGGTTGTAAGTGTTGGAATGTGGATCATATGGTTTCCTTTGTTGGTTTCCCACGTAGTTGGCCTCTTCCCAATCATTTCCTTCAATGCTTACTTCCTCTTGATCTTGTGTGTGTATTGCAGCCACTTGCTTTGTGTCTAATTTCCTGGTGAGCTCTGCTAGTTGCTTTGCAAACACCTTGTTTTGGGCTAGAATTGTATCAACATGGTTCAGCTCCATGACTCCCTTAGTGTTGTGCCTCTCTGAAGCATAGTAGTACTCATTCTCAGCCACTGTCTCAATCACTTCAATGGCTTCTTCCACAGTCTTTTTCCTGTTCAATGAACCTCCTGATGAATGGTCTACAGCCTTCCTTGATTCATAAGAAAGTCCATCATAGAAAATATGCAATTGCACCCAGTCATGGAACATGTCTGGTGGGCATTTCCTTGTCAATTCTTTGAACCTCTCCCATGCCTCGTAGAGGGTTTCACCATCCTGTTGTCTAAAAGTCTGAACCTCAGATCGAAGCCTATTGACCTTTTGTGGGGGGTAGAAACGTGCCAGAAACTTGCTTTCCACCTCATCCCGGGTTGTTAGGCTCCCCCTTGGGAATGATTCCAGCCACTTAGCTGCCTTGTCCCTAAGTGAAAATGGGAACAAGAGCAGTTTGTAGGCATCTTCCTGGACTCCATTGGACTTCACAGTGTCACAAATTCTCAGGAATTTTGTGAGATGTTGGTTTGGATCTTCATTAGCACTCCCACCAAATGAACAATGATCCTCCACCAATGATATTAGTTGTGGTTTGAGTTCAAAATTGTTGGCCTTAATGGGTGGACTCTGAATGCTGCTACCACAATTCTCAGAGGTTGGGTTTATGTATGAACCAAGAACTCTCCTCTCAAGAATGGCATTGTTTCCATCAGCCCTCTCATGGTTGTGAACTTCTCTATCCATGTTGAGATCTAAAGCCTCCTCAAAATTGTCTTCAGATTCTCCTTCAGATTCTTCTTCTCTCAGTACTCTCTTCCCTCTTGCTTCCCTTCTAAGTCTATGAAGGGTCCTCTCTGGTTCGGTATATGGAGGAGTTGATGTCTCTCCTCTCCTACCTGTCATACAAGAACACACCACAAGAAACAACAAGTTGAATACTCTTGGTTAATGGAAGAGTATGGTTAGAGCAGTTGAGGAATTAATTCAAATAGTTAGTGGGTCAGTGAGTTAGTTGCTTGAAATGAAAGGCATAAGAAAGAAAAAGCAAATAACAAAGTGCAGAAATTAAATTCAACAAGTAACTTGAACTAAATTAACAAAACGAGAAAAATGCTCAATCTAGTTAACTTCCAATTTGAGAATTGTCAATCGAAAACCAATCCCCGGCAACGGCGCCATAAACTTGATCTATGCCATAAACTTGATAGCTACGATTTAGGAAATTGGCACAAACGGCAAAATTCCTTCCGGCAAGTGCACCGGTTATCGTCAAGTAAAAACTCACAATAGAGTGAGGTCGAATCCCACAAGGATTGGTTGAATGAGCAATTCGAATTAAAAGTATGTTCTAGTTGAGCAGAATCAAGATTTAGATGAGCGGAATGTAAAATTAGCATGAATTAAAGAGCAAGAAGCTAAATTGCTGAAATTAAAAAGGGACGGGGTGATTGCATGAAATTAATTGCAGAATGTAAGAGAAAGTGTAGATCAGAAATGGGGAATTCATTGGGTGTTAAGAGATATTGAGATCTCCGAATCAAAACATTTTTATCTCTTCCTCAACCAATGCATTCATTGAATTTTGCTTGGCAATCTTA
>NC_029775.3:50526764-50529849 GCF_000817695.3 Arachis duranensis | reverse complement strand
GATGCTGCCAAGCTTCTCGTTCTTCTTTTTCTTTCAAAAATTGCTCCATAAATTCTGGATGGGGCTCTAGATATCTCTCTTAGCCCCCTTGATTTTGGCCTTGTTGAGCCTGCATGAGTTGCTGAGATAGTTCTTCAATTGATCTTTGTAGTTGGCTCATGTCTATGGCATCATGAGCTTGATTTCGTCCTTCCTCTCTTTGTGATCTCCTTTGTCTAGGAGCTACTACCCCTTCTTGATTTTCTTTTTCATTCGTTCCCTCCATGCTCTTCTTGGTAATCCATTTTCCTTTTTTCACCTTTTCTGTATCCTCATCTTCAAAGATTACTCCAGCTTTGTCACATAGCCTTTGGATGGTGCTTGGGTGTCCAAGACCTTTTGATTTGCTTGTGCTATCGGCCAGTTCTTGAATACTGTCGGCTATGAGTTGTGCGAGGTTGATCTCACCTCCATGCAAGATGCAGTATGTCAAGAGTGCTTGTTTGATTGTGACCCAAGAGGCATTTCCAGTAGGAAGGATAGATCTCCTCACTATTTCATACCATCCCTTAGCCACAGGAGTAAGATTTATCCTCCTTATGTGACTTGGAATTCCCTTTGAATCTCTTTCCCAATCTGTATTCTCCACACATAACCCCTGCAAGATCTCATCAGGATTGTTTTATATCTGCAATCTGGTTTCATAACTAGGCTCTGCATAGGTTATGGTTCTCAACTTGAGGGCTCTTGTGATAGCAGCTGGGCTAAAACTCACTTCAACCCCTCTGACATAACTTGTGTAGGGAGCACTATTTTTGTTTTCTTTTGCAGCATTTGCATAGAACTCCCTAATCATAACTGCACTGATATCAACAAGAGGAGCACATAAAAGTTCCCACCTTCTTTCTTTAGTGATTTGCCTCATAATGGGATATTCCCCGTCTCTCAACTCAAGGCCTTTCTCATAAATGACATTCTTTGTCTCCATGAACCTATGATATCTCCCTTCATGGAATTGGGATCTAAATTTGGTTGCATCAAAGGATGGAGGTTCGGTTACCATAGGTTCCTTTCCTGGCCTTCTTTTTGAACTTGAAGAGGCCATCAGATTTGAGGTAAGAAGAAAGAAAAAGTGAGAGTAGAAGAAATATGTGTTGTGTTTGGGAAGAGTTTTGGTTCGGTTTTGATGTGTGAGGTAAGGGAATTATGTTGGTTTTGGAAGTGGAAGAGAGTATGGTTTTCATATGAAAGTGGCTTGAATGAGAATGTGTATACCGTGTTGGTGCCAACGGCTACTTATAGGTGAGTTCTTCAAGCCTTCCAACAAAACCATAATAAGAGAGAGAGACTCGTTGGTGCTCATGAAGGGTTGAGATTGAATTGCTCATCCAAGGAATGCATGAGATGGACGGCTTGCATGTGTTGTTGAGGCTTTGACGAGGATCCTTCCTCCATTGGCTGCATGTATCTCGGTGTTCAATGTTGCATGCATGCAAATTTTGTTTCCCATGAGCGCGTTCTCCTAGGCACATGTGACCTTCCTTACATAGCTTCTCCTAGCCGTGACCTCTCCTAGCTTTTGTCTTAATCTTTTTCTCCCACCTGAATCAAAACAGCTAGCTTAGAACATTAATATAATTGTTGGCAACTTATTTTGCAAGGATAAAATAAATTGTTTTGGTTGGTTGAATAGTTATTTAAAAAATTTTTGTGATCAATTGTGTCCCTAAATAAAATGCTAAAAGTTGGTGAACACCAAACTTATCTTTTATTGAGGGGACGGCTTAACAATGCAAACCGTTCTCACAATTGATGCATTTTTTTTTAAAAAAAATTGATGTATGATCCCTTGTCTGTATGGTTTTGAGTCCATGATTGGGAAATGATTTTCTGAACATTGTTGTACATGCAGACACCAAACTTAGTGTTTGGTCACATGCTTTATCAAAAGACTTATGCATATGTTCTAAAAAAACCTTCTTTTTTTTTTTTGAACAATGAACTTGGGTGTGCCTTAAGGTACACCAAACTTAGAAGTTTGCCATGTGCTTCAAAATGATATATGCATTTACCAGGCATGAAAATTCAAAATCATATTCAGAGGACTCATAGCTTATTAAATGAAAGAGAAGACAGAAATCTTAAACCATGGGTTGCCTCCCATGAAGCGCTCTTTTATTGTCATTAGCTTGACATTGAACTCCCTTTAGGGTGGTTGATGTTGGTGATGTCTCAACTTGTCACCTCTTACTGTCAGCTTTCTCTGAGTGCCTTGATGCTCAATTTCCATATGCTCAAGAGAAAGTATTTGGTTGACAGTGTAATAATCTTCTGCTCCCTGTTGTTGATATACTAGTTGCACCTTATCACCTTTAGAAAATCCTTCAGTCGGGATTTTCTTGTTCTTCCACCCTTTGTGAGCCTTTTTCTTGCTCTTCATCTTTTTCTTTCTTGTTGATCTTTCTTTCTTGACAGTTACTTGGGTTGTGATACCTTCCTTCTTGTTTATCATCCCAGCTTCTCTTTGAATTCCTTTTTCTTCTTGCACCTGCTTATTTTTCTGTTCTACTGCCTTGTTGGTTGCTTGCTTAGGGAGGAAGTCACTACTTGGCTTGCTTGTTTCTTCATTCCTTTGTAATTCTGGAAAGACCTTCAAGGTGATGCTTTCCTCATGCATCCTGAGGGTTAGCTCTCCCTGTTCTATATCTACAATGGCTCTAGCAGTGGCCAAAAATGGTCGACCAAGTATTATGGAGTCATTTCCATATTCTGAAGAATCCAGGATCACAAAATCTGCTGGATAGATAAACCTGTCAACCTTAACTAAAAGGTTCTCAACCAGCCCTTTAGGATATACTATTGATTGGTCCACCAATTCCAAGGACATCTGTGTTGGTTTCACCTCCTCTATGCCAAGCTTTTTCACTAGAGAATATGGGATTAGATTTATGCTTGCTCCTAAATCACACATTCCCTTGTTGATGAATAGGCTTCCAATAGTGCAGGGTAGGAAGAAACCTCCAGGATCTTCAAGCTTGGGAGGGAGTCCCTTTTTAATGAGTGCACTGCATTCTTCACTAAGCATTACAGTCTCCTTTTCATTCCA
>NC_029775.3:50525159-50526734 GCF_000817695.3 Arachis duranensis | reverse complement strand
CTTTTTCACTAAAGAATATGGGATTAGATTTATGCTTGCTCCTAAATCGCACATCCCCTTGTTGATGAATAGGTTTCCAATAGTGCATGGTAAGAAGAAACCTCCAGGGTCTTCAAGCTTGGGAGGGAGTCCCTTTTTAATGAGTGCACTGCATTCTTCACTGAGCATTACGGTCTCTTTTTCATTTCACTGTCTCTTCTTGTTAATGAGCTCTTTTAAGAACTTGGCATATAAAGGCATTTGTTCCAAGGCCTCTGCCAAAGGTATGTTGATTTCCAACTTCTTGAAAGTCTCAAGAAATTTGTGGAAGTGCTGATCCTTTGTTTCCTTGTGAAATCTCTGTGGATAAGGTATTGGTGATGTTGAGCTCTTCTCCCCTTGATGTTGTTTTGGAATTGCTTCTTCCATGATTTGCTTTCCTTTCTTCAAATTCTGTGGTTTGCTATTCTCTTCTGTGAGTTCTCCTGGGACATTCTTGGTCATCATGTCCTTGTTGATGGCTTCATCATTCTTTGCTGGCTCAGTGTCATTATGCTTGGTTGCCCCTTGGTTACCATCTGTTAACACTTTTCCACTTCTTAGTTGCACGACCTTGCATTCTTCCTTTGGGTTGGGAATGGTGTCACTAGGTAGTGAACTTGATGGCTTCTCAACAGAAATCTGTTTGGAGATTTGCCCAATTTGCCTTTCCAAGTTCTTCATTGAGGCTTCTTGGTTCTTTGTTGTTAATTCTTGGTTCTTCATCAGTTTCTCCATGAGCAGCTCTAGATTGGTGATTCTCTGGGATTCTTGTGAAATTGGTTGGTTTTAGGGTGTTGATGGATGATGATAGGTGTTTTGATTTGTTGGGTGGTTGTTAGGTGGATAATGGTTAGAGTTGGGGTAGTTATTTTTTGGTTTTCTGTATGAGTTTTGGTTGGTGTTTGGCTGGGAGTTGTGGTTTGTGTTTTTCCAATTGTTCTAGCCTGTGTTTCTTTGCCATGGTTGTTGGTTTTGATTATGGTTATCTCCCCATCTGAGGTTGGGATGATTCTTCCAAGATGGATTGTAAGTATCACCATAGACTTCATTTGTTCCAAGATTTTGGTTATGCATGTATTGGACTTGCTCTTGCTGTTGCTCCTCTTGAGTTTCTTCATTTTGCACCCAAGTAGTTGGTGATTGGCTTGTGGTGCTCACTGCTGCCACTTGCAAGCCATCAATTCTTTTGGCCATTTGCTCAAACTGTTGTTGAATCTGCTGCTGCATCATCTTGTTTTGAGCTAAAATTGAATCCACTCCTTCCAACTCCATTACTCCTCTTCTTTGTGATGGTTGGCGTTGTCTTTGATGAGCAAAGAAATATTGGTTGTTGGCCACCATATCAATGAGGTTTTGAGCTTCCTCTGTGGTCTTCATGAGTTGTAATGAGCCTCCGGCAGAGTGATCAAGAGCTTCTTGAGCTTTAAGAGTGAGTCCCTCATAGAAGTTCTGTAACTTGTCCCACTCAGTGAACATCTCTGGTGGACATTTCCTCAATAGAGCCTTATATCTTTCCCATGCTTCATATAAGTTCTCAGCCTCCAATTGAGTGAA
>NC_029775.3:50502513-50522993 GCF_000817695.3 Arachis duranensis | reverse complement strand
TTTTGTGCTCTGCCCTTGTAGTGGGCAGGGCAGAGTTGCCTTCCTTGTTTGGTTCCTTTATGTTGCCCTCCTAGAGGGCAGTGTGCCCTTGTGGAGGGCAATGTTTGCCTCCCCCTTGCATGCGGCACACTTCCTCTTGCTTTGACCACACTTTCCTTTCCTTGGGCTACACTTCTTAGGCCACGCTTTTCCTTTTCTTTTCTTTTCTTCACCTATAATAAACCAAAACAACCACTCCAAGTATCACTAAATTCAAGAGGCTTATAAATCAATTAAAATTCAATTAAAATTAGCTTAAACCTCATGATTTAACATTAATTTCATGGTGGTTGCTTGATTTAGAGAAGTTATGCATTTTCACTCCAAATCACTTACTTAGGATGCAAGAAAGTGCATAAATGCTAACAAAACAAGTGAAATTAGCTTGAAGAATAGGTATATGATGACTTGTCATCAATACTATGGATCATGATGGCTCGATCCACAGTCACTTCAGATCGGTTGCTAGTAGGAATGATGGAGCGTTGGATGAACTCCAACCATCCTCTAGCTACAGGCTTAAGGTTCGGTCTTCTCAATTGAACCGGATTGCCTCTTGAGTCTCTTTTCCATTGAGCTCCTTTCATGCATATGTCCATGAGGACTTAGTCCAACCTTTGATCAAAGTTGACCCTTCTAATGTAGGGGCGTGTGTTTTCTTTCATCATTGGCAAGGGGAATGCCAACCTTACATTTTTCGGAGTGAAATCTAAGTATTTTCCCCGAACCATTGTAAGCCAATTCTTTGGATTTGGGTTCATACTTTGATTATGGTTCCTAGTGATCCATGCATTGGCATAGAACTCTTGAACCATTAAGATCCCGACTTATTGAATGGGGTTGGTGAGAACTTCCCAGCCTCTTCTTCGGATTTCATGTCGGATCTCTGGATACTCATTCTTCTTGAGCATGAAAGGGACATCAGGGATCACCTTCTTCTTGGCCACAACTTCATAGAAGTGGTCTTGATGGTCCTTGAGATGAATTTCTCCATCTCCCATGACTCAAAGGTGGAAGCTTTTGCCTTCCCTTTCCTCTTTCTAGAGGTTTCTCCGGCCTTAGGTGCCATTAATAGTTATGGAAAAATAGAAAAAGCAATGATTTTACCACATCAAACTTAAAAGGTTTACTCGTTCTCGAGCAAAAAAAGAAAGAAAGAAGGGGAAAAAGAAGAAAATAGAGGAGATGGAGGGAGATAGAGGTTCGACCAAGGGGGTAGGAGAGTGTTTGTGATGTGTGATAATGAAGGAGTGAAGAGGGGTATATATAACGAAAGAGAGGGAGAGTGGCCGAATGGAATTGGGTGGGTTTGGGAGGGAAAAGTGTTTGAATTTTGAAAGTTAGGTAGGTGGGGTTTTTGGGGAAGAGATATGGAGGTGATTGGTGAAGAGAATATAGGAAAGATGATAGGATTTGATAGGTGAGTGGTGTTTTGGGTAGAGTGTTATAGAGATGTGTGAGGGGAAGAGAGAGAGGTGGGGTAGGTAGGGATCCTGTGGGGTCCACAGATCCTAAGGGGCCAAGGATTTCTCATCCCTACTCCATTTAGGCGTGCAAAAATGCCCTTATTGTGCAATCCTGGGATTTAATGCCAGACTGCTGCTTGTTTCTGGCATTAAACGCCAGCTTTTATACCTTTCCTGGCATTTAATGCCAAGCTGTTGCTTGTTTCTGGCGTTAAACGCCAGCTTTGTGCCCTTTTCTGGCGATAAACGCCAATCTGGTGCCCATTTCTAGCGTTAAACACCCAGAATGGTGCCAGGCTGAACGTTTAACGCCCATTCTGCTACTCTTACTGGCATTTAAATGCCAGTAAGTTCCTCCTCCAGGGTGTGTTATTTTTAATGTTGTTTTTTATTTTGCTTTGATTTTTGCAGTTGTTTTCATGACTCCACATGATCATCATCCTAAAGAAAACATAAAATAACATAGATAAATAAAAATTTGGTTGCCTCCCAACAAGCGCTTTTTTAATGTTAATAGTTTGACAATGGGCTCTCATGGAGCCTCACAAATATTCAGAGCATGGTTGGGCCCTCTCAACACCAAACTTAGAGTTTGGATGTGGCCTCCCAACACCAAACTTAGAATTTAGTTGTGGCCTCCCAACACTAAACTTAGAGTTTGAATGTGGGGGCTTTATTTGACTCTGTATTGAGAGAAGCTTTTCATGCTTCCTCTCCATGTGTGCAAAAGGAGAACATTAAGTCTTGAATACAAGGTAGTCCTCATTCAATTGAAGGACCAACTCTCCTCTGTCAACATTAATCACAGCTTTTGCTGTGGCTAGGAAAGGTCTGCCAAGGATGATGGATTCATCCTTATCTTTTCCAGTGTCTAGGATTATGAAATCAGCAGGGATGTAAAGGCCTTCAACCTTCACTAGCACGTCCTCTACTAGTCCATAAGCCTTTTTCATTGATTTGTCTGCCATCTCTAGTGAGATTCTTGCAGCTTGAACCTCAAAGATTCCCAGTTTCGCCATGACAGAGAGTGGCATGAGGTTTATACCTGGCCCCAGGTCACACAAAGCCTTCTCAAAGGTCATGGTGCCTATGGTACAAGGTACTAAGAACCTTCCGGAGTCCTCTTTCTTTTGAGGTAATGTCTGCCTAATCAAGTTATTCAGTTCATTGGTGAGCAAGGGGGGTTCATCCTCCCAAGTCTCATTACCAAATAACTTGGCATTCAGCTTCATGATTGCTCCAAGGTACTTAGCAACTTGCTCTTGAATAATATCTTCATCCTCTTCAGAGGAGGAATACTCATTAGAGCTCATGAATGGCAGAAGTAGGTTCAATGAAATCTCTATGGTCTCTAGATGAACCTCAAATTCCTTAGGTTCCTCAATTGGGAACTCCTTTTTGTACAGAGGACGTCCCATGAGGTCTTCCTCACTGGGATTAACGTCATCTTCCTCCTCTCTAGGTTCGGCCACACCAAGTAAGGTTATGGCCTTGCACTCTCTTTTTGGATTCTCTTCTGTATTGCTTGGGAGAGTACTAAGAGGAGTTTCAGTGACTCTTTTACTCAGCTAGCCCACTTGTGTCTCCAAATTTCTAATGGAGGACCTTGTTTTATTCATGAAACTGAGAGTGGCCTTAGATAGATCAGAGACTATGTTTGCTAAGCTAGAGGGCCTCTGCTCAGAATTCTCTGTCTGTTGCTGAGAGGATAATAGAAAAGGCTTGTTATTGCTAAACTTGTTTCTTCCACCATTATTAAAGCCTTGTTGAGGCTTTTGTTGATCCTTCCATGAAAATTTTGAATGATTTCTCCATGAGGGATTATAGGTGTTTCCATAGGCTTCAAAACATGTAATTCACCTCTGCCATTGCAGGTTTCTCAGGATCATAAGCTTCTTCTTCAGAAGATGCTTCTTTAGTACTGTTGGATGCATTTTGTAATCCATTCAAACTCTGAGAAATCATGTTGACTTGTTGAGTCAACATTTTGTTCTGAGCCAATATGGCATTCAGAGCATCAATTTCAAGAACTCCCTTCCTCTGAGACGTCCCATTATTCATAGGATTCCTTTCAGAGGTGTACATGAACTAGTTATTTGCAACGCATTTTCTTCAGGTAAATAGATCCACCTGCAGAATGGTCCAATGACATTTTAGACAATTCAGATAGACCATCATAGAATATATCCAGGATGGTCCATTCTGAGAGCATGTCAGAAGGACACTTTTTGGTCAGTTGCTTGTATCTTTTCCTAGTTTCATAGAGTAATTTACCATCTTTTTTCCTGAAGTTTTGAACATCCACTCTAAGCTTGCTCAGCTTTTGAGGAGAGAACTTGGCTAAGAAAGCCGTGACCAGCTTATCCCAAGAGTTCAGGCTATCTCTAGGTTGAGAGTCCAACCATGTTCTAACTCCATTGGTCTTAACAGTATCACAGATCCGCAAGAATTTAGTTAAGAATTGA
This sequence comes from Arachis duranensis, assembly GCF_000817695.3. Taxonomy (NCBI): domain Eukaryota; kingdom Viridiplantae; phylum Streptophyta; class Magnoliopsida; order Fabales; family Fabaceae; genus Arachis; species Arachis duranensis. The sequence goes on along the minus strand of NC_029775.3, from coordinate 50,519,023 downwards.
AAAGGATCTTCTGATTGAAGTCCATGAAACTTACAATTCTGTTGCATCAGAAAAACTAATTGAGGCTTGAGCTCAAAATTATTTGCTCCAATGGCAGGGATTGAGATGCTTCTTCCATGGAAGTTGGAATTTGGTGTAGTGAAGTCACCAAGCATCTTCCTTGCATTGTTGTTAGGTTCGGCTGCCATATCCTTTTTCATGTTCGAAAATTTCAGTTAGGTCCTCTTCAGAGTAATGTGCTTTAGTTGCTCTTAGCTTCCTCTTCAAGGTCCTTTCAGGTTCAGGATCAGCTTCAACAAGAATTTCTTTTTCCTTGTTCCTACTCATATGAAAAAGAAGAGAACAGAAAAGAAGAGAAATCCACTATGTCACAGTATAGAGATTCCTTTATGTGAGTAGAAGAATAAGAATGAAGGAAGAAGAAGAAAAATTTGAACACAGATAATGGAGGGGTTCGAATTTTGAGAAGAGAAGTGTTAGGAAATAAATAAAATAAATAGAAAGAGAGAGAGAGAGAGAGAGAGAGAGAGGGAAATTCAAAAATTAGAAGAAAAGAAAAGAAAAATATTTTTGTTTTTATTTTAATTATTAGTTAGAATTCGAAAATTAAGAAAGGAATAAAATAAAATTAGAGTTTAAAACAATTAGTTAATTTAAAAGATTTTTGAAAAAGGGTGAGGAGTTTTTGAAAATTAAAGAGAGAAAGGTAGTTAGGTGGTTTTGAAAAAGATAAGAAATAGTAAAACAAACAAAAAGTCAATTAGTTAAATGAAAAAAAGATTTAAAATATCAATTTTGAAAAGATAAGAAGTTAGAAAAGATTTTCAAAAAGATATGATTTGAAAAAGATTTGATTAAGAAGATATGATTAAAAAGATATGATTGAAATTTATTTTGAAAAAGATTTAAAAAAGAAATTTAGAAAGATTTGATTTTGAAAATTAAAGTTAATGACTTGACTAACAAGAAACTAAAAGATATGATTCTAGAATTTAAAGGTTGAACCTTTCTTAACAAGAAAGTAACAAACTTGAAATTTTTGAATCAATCACATTAATTGTTAGTAAAGTTTTTGAAAATTATGAAATAAAGATAAGAAAAAGATTTTGAAAATTAATTTTTTTGAAATTGAAATCTTGCCTTGACTAACAAGAAACAACTTATTTTAAAATTTTTTGACTAAGTCAACCGAAAGATTCGAAATTTATGAGTGAAATAAGAAAAAGATATTTTTTTGATTTTTTTGAATTTAATAAGGAAAGAGAAAAACCACAAAATGACTCAACACATAAAAATTTTGGATTAAAACAAATTATGCATGTAAGAACACTATGAATGTCAAGATGAACACCAAGAACACTTTGAAGATCATGATGAACATCAAGAACTTATTTTTGAAAAATTTTTAAGAAAAGAAAAGCATGCAAGACACCAAACTTAGAAATTTTTTTATGTTTAGACACTAACAAACTAAAAATGCATATGAAAAACAACAAAAGATACAAAACAATAAAATGTAAAGATCAAACAAGAAGACTTACCAAGAACAACTTGAAGATCATGAAGAACACAATGCATGAGTTTTCGAAAAAATTTTTAGAAAAATTAAAACATGCAATTGACACCAAACTTAAAAATTGACACTAGACTCAAACAAGAAACACAAATTATTTTTGTTTTTTATGATTTTATTATTTTTTTTTGGTTTTTTCGAAAATATCTTTTTGGAAAAATGAAAACAAAGAAAAAAAGTTTTTTGATAGATTTTTTAAAACTTTTTGAAAAGAAAATAAAGGTTGAAGCAAGAAAATTACCTAATCTAAGCAACAAGATGAACCGTCAGTTGTCCAAACTTGACCAATCCCCGGCAACGGCGCCAAAAACTTGGTGCACGAAATTGTGATCTTAATGTTGCCAAGAACTTGGTACGCACAATTGTAATCTGAACTATTTTTTACAACTTCGCACAACTAACCAGCAAGTGCACTGGGTCGTCCAAGTAATAAACCTTACGTGAGTAAGGGTTGATCCCACGAAGATTGTCGGCTTGAAGCAAGCTATGGTCATCTTGTAAATCTCAGTAAGGCGGATTCAAATGGTTATGAAGTTTTGATAATTAAAAGATAAATAAAATATAAAATAAGATAGAGATACTTATGTAATTCATTGGTGGAAATTTCATATATGCGTATGGAGATGCGTTATTCTTTCTGAATCTCTGCTTTCCTACTGCCTTTATCCAATCCTTCATACTCCTTTCTATGGCAAGCTATATGTTGGGGGATCACCGTTGTCAATGGCTATTGTCCGTCCTCTCAGTGAAAATGGTCCAAATACACTGTCATCGCACGACTAATCATCTGTCGGTTCTCACTCATGTTGGAATAGGATCCATTGATCCTTTTGCGTCTGTCACTACGCCCAACACTTGCGAGTTTGACGCTCGTCACAATCATCCCATCCCATATCCTACTCAGAATACCACAGACAAGGTTTAGACTTTCTGGATCTCAAGAATGCTGCCAATTGAAGCTTTCACGTGTAGAGACTTCTCTTGGAGTTAAACGCCAGTTTGTAGCCTGTTTTAGGCGTTTAACTCTAGCTTGTAACCTGTTTCTGGTGTTTAACACCAGAATAAGGCAGGAAATTGGCGTTTGAACGCCAAATTGCGTCATTAAAACTAGAGCAAAGTATAAACTATTATATATTGCTGGAAAGCCCTGGATGTCTACTTTCCAACGCAATTGAGAGCGCACCATTTGGACTTCTGTAACTCCAAAAAATCCATTTCGAGTGTAGGGAGGTCAGAATCCAACAGCATCAGGAGTCTTTTTTTAGCCTCTGAATCAGATTTTTGCTCAAGTCCCTCAATTTCAGCCAGAAATTACCTGAAATCACAGAAAAACACACAAACTCATAGTAAAGTCTAAAAATGTGAATTTTGCTTAAAAACTAATAAAAATATACTAAAAAGTGAATAAAACATACTAAAAACTATATAAAAATAATGCCACAAAGCGTATAAATTATCCGCTCATCAAGTGGCATCCGTCAGTTTTAGATTGGTTTTCTCATCATGAAGGGCTTCACGTTCCTTCTCAAACTCCTTTTTTGTGTCCTCTAATTCTCTTTGAAGACGGTCTAGTTCCTGAGATTTACTAAAAAGGTGATCCTCTCTCTCATTGAGCAACGTTTGTGATTGAAGTAGCCTTTCCTGTTCTTGCTGTAAAACCTTCTGCCTTTCAGAAAGGGATTGCCTCTCAAGTATGATCTCCTTGTCGTTTTCATCACAACTGAAACACGCACACCCACACTCATACACACACACACACAACAGAGATCATCATACATTTTAAACAATCAAATTTTAAGAACATATGAAACTTAACATTGACTGTGAGTTGCACCATTCATGATCTGATTATTGTCAGCATTTTAATTCCAAAAATTGAGTAAATTTTTTAAGTAAAAGAAGATTTCAACTCAAAGCAATAACAAATTTCATTACTCAATTTCTCGCTTCAAGGCTTTTCACAGTCTCCTGTATAACTACAGGATTTGTGTATTAAAAAAGAAAGGTTAGGTATCCTCCTAAACAAGCCATTCTAGACAACACAGGTAGATATTGCATAATCTATTTGTACATACTCCTAATGACAAGGGAATTAGCAAATCAATATCATAATTAAAATGACTCTGGGATAAAAGGAAAAATGCAAATTATATAGAAAATAACATACTCTGACTTGAAAGTAATGATTGGCGCCTTAGGTTATCTTCCCGTGCTTCAACATCACGAAGCTTGCTTTCTACAACACCAGTAAATTGGTTAGTCTCTGCTTGCAAAGACTCAGCCGAACGCATCATCGCCTCAGCCTCCGTAAATTTTTTTTGAGCTTCATCTATCAACTAGTGTGCTTCCACAATTTTACTCTCAACTGCAACCTTGGTTTCAGCACATTTAGACGCATCTCATGTAACACCTTCTCAAGCTAGCAAAATAAATAAAACATAACCATCTAGACATCAGAATAACATTTGGGCAGAACAAACTTTTTCTTATGTTAGAAGAGAGAGAGTATTGAACAAGCATACACTTGCTATGCATGCTTCTTTGACACCTACTGTCTTCTTCAAACTTTCTTCGCGTTGTCTTGCTTTAGTTAAAGCATATTTAGTCATGGCTGAATCATGTTTATGCATTAACTCAGAAGACTCGGCCAAGGTTTTAACTTGCTCATACTTGGAAACCAATTCCCTTCTCTCCATTATGAGAAGGCCCATGTGATGCTGGTGATCATATAGCTACATCAAAGTTGCAGGTTAGATAAAAAGTAAAAGTAAGAAATGAATAATGAGTTTTCTAGGCAATTGTATAAGGCCTCAAACCATACATTTCTCCCTGAAATGAAATACACCATACTCCATTCAGAGTTTTCACTTGAAAATACAATTCAATAGATAATTAAGTGAGGGGCAGAAGTTGATTTGGTGTAAGCAGTAACAAAACTATTCAACTCAGAGCTCTGTGATCTAACTTCCTAGAACTCTTAGGCTGAGAAGCTAAATATTCAAATTTGAACCGCTGATGAAGTCGTGTCAGTGAGGGAGCGAGTGTGTAAGAGAGAAGTGAATTTTTGAGAGCACCATACAAAAGTTCCATATTGCAAAAGACAGAAAATTTGAGGCTTTGATAACATTAACTGCTAAGACTAAGAAATTTGGACATCATTTATCCTGTTCATTCATCTCAAGCAAGAAGTAATAAATAATACGAATAAGCTCTACAATCGGAATCTACAAATAAACAAGCTTTACAATTAGCATACATTGAACATTAGACATGCACACAAATAAGCATTATTGTTCATGCTATATAACGAAGAGTAAACTGTAGTTCAACACTTACGGGCAAGGCTTTTATATATTCCAATATAAGCTTAAAACTTCTCAAATCCTGTTTCATTTCAGCATTTACTTCGACAAGCTTCTGAAACAATAATGAATATAAAATGAGCAATGGTTGAAAATATTGCCTACTTTGAAACAACAATTAACATGGGAAAAAGATAGACCCGGAATAAAATAGAATTAAAAAAGAAAGGAGGGAAAGGTAGAAGCAATGGTACTCTAACCTAGCACATAAATAAATATAGCAAACAAAAGTTATAACTTTACCTATTATGACTTAGAATTCAAAGCAGGTTAATAAAAAAAATGTAGAATCAATGGACCATAACTTCATTAGAAGGCAATGATTATTACCCTACAAAATCCCACTTTTGTACTAATTCTTGCAAAATATAACTTGCTCTGACTTGGATCCGCCAATGGACCAGCCTCGAGAATTAATACATAGGATCTTCCATTTCCACCAACAGAAAGAACCAGACCCTCATATCTAACATCATGACAGATTTTGACTCATTATACATAAATCAAGATATAAGTTTATATCATCAGAAATACAAAACAAAGTAATTATTTATTCGATATGCAGTACCTGTCAAGAGTGGAACTTAGAGGTAGAGAAAGCTTTTTGGACAGTTCCACAAACCCTCCTCTAGTGAAGACATACCCTAAAAGTAACAACAAAAGAATATATATGGTCAAAACTCGAAGGAGAATTTTTGGAATCCCTATTTACACTAAAAATAGTAGCGTATGAATCTTCTCTTGTAAGCAATGCAGCCAACCAGAGATTTTCTCATACTTTCTCTTGGACCTTCAAATTGTATTACCTCACCACCTTCCCCTGGATTTGATTTTCCACCTAATCTGTTCATTGCAATTGCAATTGCTTCATGAGTTTCTCTTGAAATAGCTCCAAGAGACATTCCACCAGTGCAGAACCGATGCACAATAGCTAAAGCAGGTTCAACCTTCCCTATAGGTATTGGAGCATGATCACTTTTGAACTCAAGAAGATCATGAAGAACCTGCAATAAAAAATAGAGATCTCAAATAACATTTTGGGTAATAAAATGCAAAAATTACCTGAATTTCCACACGAAGGGCTGTGATTTCCTCATCTCTCCCATCCTGTGTTTGTTTGCCAGCCTTGAGAGCAGCCTATGACAATAAATAAATAAAAAAAATTGAGTATTCCACAAAATTCTGTCTCTCAATATAATTGAGTATTCCACGAAGGGGGCTGTGATTTCCTCAGTTCATATTTCTGCCAAATATAATATGATTAATATCCATTCTTCTGGCATACCTCTCTTTGTCGCAAAGCAGCTTCCTTCCTACATAAATAGCACACAAGCTAGCTTACCTGCTCAAAAGTTTGGTTTCTAGGGATATGCCTTCTCTAAGAGAAGCAACCTGCCAAAATTAAAATGAACAAGGACACGAAAAATCAGCAAAGGCAGCACAACGTGAAAAGTAGTTCCTATTGGTAAGTATTAAGCAAATGAAAAATCAAACTCAGATATACATTAATATAAACAATGGTATTATACATTAATATTGTTAGTTTTCAAAGCTCAATTAATATCGTTTTTTTTGGTTTGGAAAAAGGAGAAGAGGGGGGACCCTCACCTGTTTATCAAGCTCCCTAGCTCTGCCCCCACTTCTTGGCGTTTTTCCTCTACAACTTTTAACTGTCAATATAATCAAGCAGATATGTTAAATATCACATAATTTGAGTTTAAAACCAACTTTGTTAGGCTAGAAGAGCACCACCTTTTCTAATATAACCTCATTCTCCTCTTGTAGCATATCCAGCTGAAAGATAAAGAAATAAAAAAGTGTTAGTTGAATATCACCAGCGACGGGAATTTGCCTCCCCTAACTTACCAGTTACCAGAATTCCAGAAGAATGAAAATAGCAAAGTACCTTTGAAAACAAATCTTCTACTTACCAGTTACCAGAATTCCAGAAGAATGAAAATAGCAAAGTACCTTTGAAAACAAATCTTCTACTTACCAGTTACCAGAATTCCAGAAGAATGAAAATATCACCAGGGATGTTCCCAACATAGACTATTCTGCTCCCACGCCTACTCATTTTCAATCTGCGGCAATAAAATAATCAAAAAATAAGGAACAACAATAAAACTGAAAGGTGAATAGAAGACCTAAAATTAAGCTAATTCAGCCAGCAATTTCAATTCTCAGCAAAATAAAAACAGAACATCGAAAGGGAGAGAATGAAAAGGAAAATAAAATTGTACAATTGAATTTGAGAGAGAGTATAGAGACTGTTGGGGGGGAGGAGAAGGGTTGAAGTAACTGAAACTCGTGCGATGAGAAGACGCGACACAAGCAGCAGCGGCAGAAGAAGAAGCTCATGGAAGGAGAGAGGAAGAGGCTCGTTTTAGTTGAGTGGAGTGTGAATGGAGCTCGAAAGAGTGGGGTAGAATTAGGTATAATCTAATATTTTCCGACGGAAATTTTAAATTACAAACGGATTTTTCATCTGTAATAATTTAATAAAATGCAGTAATTTGTCTATTTAATTACAGATGAAAAAATCTATCTGTAACAATTTTTTACAAAAAAATTTAATTTTTCGACAGAATTATAGACGGATTTTCTTTTCCGTTTGTAATTTATGCTAATTCATTTTTTTTTTATTTTTCAATAAAAAATTCCTCTAAAATTTTGTATGTATTTCCGTAAAATAAAATTTATCGAAAATATTCGTTTGTAATAACTAGTTTTTTAACAGTGAAATAAACGTGTCTAAATGCCTTCTCTCATACCCACAAATCTTACCTAACCCGTATATAATAATGGGCCACGGCGATTGGTACAATTTTGTCGAAAGTGCGAAATGAAGGTGTGAGGACCAGCTGAGAGTGAATTTGGAAGCCGAATCTTACTAGTATATTCATATAGAGGAGATTTTTGTTTATATAGCTAGTTAAAAGTTGGTGGAACAAGAGATTAATATATTTTTTCTTTGTTTAATACAATACTTTCATCGAACACAAAACCACTACTTGTCTTGTTACTCTAACAATTAATCTATAAACTTAACTCTATATATAGCATATTTGTATATCTAATTTATAATTATTAATTAAATTTGTACTCCTATTTTTTAAAAATATTATTTATATATTAAAATTAATTATCAAAATCAATCACTATATATTTATATATAATACATCTAATTTAACTGGTTTTTAATATATATTTTATACTAATAATATATTTAGTTTTACCAACAAACTAAAATTTAAATGACACTATCTCTGTATATTTATTTTTTTTTTAGTGACTCTCTGCATACTCATTTAAAAGATTACGAGTTCGAATTTTTCTATTTTTGGTAAATATATATATAGTTTGATAACTAATTTGAATATATATTTAGTTAGTTGTATTTTTTTTTATCCATCTCATTTTATTCTAAATTTGATTTAGTTTAATGCATAAAAATAATCGCAAATTTAGAAGTAGACATAATATTATTGTTTTATAAATACATGAAAAGATTTTTCTTCAACTAAATACTTCTGGACCGTAGTATAGTATATGAACTCCAAAGTCACCAGAAAATTTTAAAAAAATACTCCAAAGTATCATTTAAATTATTTTAGTGGTCGCAATTAAACCGGACCCGCAATGCAGCAGCAGCAGCACGTACGACGTAACATCATCCACAAACCCCAAAGGAATCAAATTAAGAGGATAAATAATCGAAAATGTATCTGAATTATTTTGTAGTTGATAAAAATATTTTTAAATTTTATTATTAATAAAAAATTTTTAATTAAAAATATAATAAAAATATATATTCATAAATGAAGACATTTAATATTAATAAAAAATTAATCTGATAAATAAAATTTTTTATATAACAAGTAAAATTTTTATATTAGCAAATGAATCACGTTATTTTTTTATATTAAAGAGTAAAATTTTGACCAAAGTTAGTTAGTTTTAACATATTTTTAAATTATTTAAAAATATTTTTTAATTTTATTTTAATTATTATTTTTAATGACTAATTTTAATATATGCTTAAAACACAATTCAGTTTTATTATAGTCTCTTAGTTCTTATTGATCTATATATGTAAACTACCTACTCTGCAATAGAGCCATAATAAGCCATAAAGCATATATGGAGTCCTCCTTCTTCTTCCTCATCTCCATTGTTATTTCCTTAGGCTTCTTCTTCAACATTCAAACTAATGTCTTAGCTTCTTCAAACTCAAACAATCCATTCCCCAAAGAAGCTCACCCCACCAAATCTGGTTACCTTCCAGTAACTACCACTTCTTCTTCTGCAATCTTCTATGCATTCTACGAAGCTCAGAACTCAACCTTACCTCTCTCCGAAACCCCACTTCTCATTTGGCTCCAGGGTGGCCCTGGCTGCTCCTCCATGTTAGGCAACCTCTATGAGGTTGGACCATGGACTTTCTCCGACAAGTCCCTCACTTTCCGACCCAACTCCGGTGCATGGAACAGACTCTTTGGCCTTCTTTTTCTCGATAACCCCATTGGTACTGGTTTTAGTGTGGCGTCATCATTAACCGAGATCCCGACGGATCAAAATGGTGTTGCAAAACACCTCTTTTCTGCTATAACAACGTTTCTTCAGCTTCATCCGGTTTTCAAACATCGCCCCATTTACATTACGGGAGAAAGCTATGCTGGCAAGTATATTGCTTCAATAGGGTACCATATATTGAAGGAGAATGCAAGGTTGACTGACTCTGATAAATTAAATTTGGCTGGTGTTGCTATTGGTGATGGAGCAACAGATCCAACGACTCAAATTCTGACTCATGCTAACACTGCTTATCATGTTGGTTTGATCAATGAGAGGCAGAAGAACGAGTTGGAGAAGATTCAGATTGAAGCAGTTAATTTGGTACAGATACGGAATTGGAGTGAAGCAACGGATGCACAAACCAAAACCTTCACGAAGCTTCAAGAAATGGCAGGGTTGGCTACTTTGTATGATTACTCAAGGAAAGATCATCCGTACCGCTATGAAGATTGGATTACTAAGTTCTTGAACTTGGCTGAGGTGAAGAAGACACTGGGAGTGAACGAATCGCTAATGTGGGAGTTACATGACGGTGATGTTAAAGCTTCATTGTATGCTGATTTGATGAAGAGTGTGAAGTTCATGGTGGAGGAGTTGTTGAGAAGCAACACTATTAGGGTGTTGTTGTATCAAGGTCAACTTGATTTGCTTGATGGTCCTGTGCAAGTTGCGGCATGGGTGAAGACTATGAACTGGGAAGGGATTGTGGAGTATGTGAATGCAGACAGGAAGATATGGAAGGTGAATGGAGAGCTTGCTGGCTATGTCCAACAATGGAAGTCACTCACCAATGTTGTTGTCTTGGGTGGTGGCCATTTTGTCCCTGCTGACCAGCCCCTCAATGCTCAAGCAATGATTGAAGAATGGGTCTTGCAAAAGGGTATATTTGCAAATTCACCTTCTTTTGCTTACTTGTGAAAGTGAAAGTGACTAATAAATGAGTACTATACTGTAGTATTCATTGGGTAAATTAATGTGACTATGACTTGTGATTTCTTCCTTTCAATAAAATGGCAAAGAAACAATTTGGATTGGTGGAGTGTTTAATTCATTTATTTGTTTAAGTAAGTATGAAGTAAGTATTGAGGTTTGAATTTTGACCAACGATATATCTTTAAATAAATTTTAAATCTGTAACAATTTAATCCTTAATTTATCGAATTGAAAGATATTGTAGATAATAAAAAAATGGCAAAGGATTAGTTTATCATTTTATTATGTATATGTTTTCCAAATTGAAGTTTATCGAATCCTAATATCCTATTTAATACGGGTGATTGTGTATTCTATCTTATATTTGTAACTTTTTTTTTTGTATTGACCATTATAATTTGGGTGAATACTCAATTGGACTCTCAATATTTAATTTTGTTAGATTGATTTATTTTTTTATGAATAATTTTTGTTTAAATATATTTTTTAAAAATTATTAATATTTTTTAATTTTATACAATAAATTCAATTAATATATTTAAAAATATAATAAATAAATAAAATTAAAAGCTAAATAATCTTGATAATTATCCTTAAAAAATAATAAGATTCTCAACAAAAAAATTTATTAATTCTAGTTATTTTTTAATGAACAAATCAACAGTTTAATATGTTTTATAGGTTTATTCTATTTATACAAAAAAAATATTGACAGAAAAGTTAATCAGTCTCATAAAAATAAATATCAAGAACTAAAAGATATTTTTTTATTAAAAACTTTGTTATCTTTTGAGACAATTGTCAAAAACCATTTAAGATTTTTTCTCCTGTAATATTTTTGCATTGTCAAATAAACTTCGATAGTATTTAATACAAATATATAGTCAACAATTATTTTTTATTTTAAATATTAAAAAAATAAGTACGTCTTTATCGTGATAAAATTATTAAAATTAACAAAATTATGCGTTAAACAAAATGAATATGTCCTTGTAGGTACGATCTTAAACGAGGACACCTCTATTAATTTTCTCACGCTCGCACTTCCAACCATTCATTTTTAATAAGCTTTGTTGGGGTTCTCCATCTTGAGAGAGAGAGAGGGCCCCAGTGTTCTTCCAAGACAGTCACAAAGGCTCACTCACACAACTAGAAAATGGATTAATACAGACAGATTTACAGACGGATTTGGTCTTTATTACAGACGGATTTTTGGTTACCGACGAAATTACCGACGGATTTTGTCCCTCTGTAAAAGCCCCGTCGGAAATTATTTACCGACGGATTTGTTTTCCGTCGAAAAATTACAGACGGATTTTTACCAGTTACCGACGGATTTTTCCTCTGTAAATTCTCCTTCCATTTCCCCAAGGCGACGAACTTACAGACGGATTTTTCCGTCTGTAATTACAGACGGACTTTCAGACGGATTTTCCGTCTGTAATTACAGACGGATTTTCCGACGGATTTTCCGTCTGATTATATATAATCCAAATATTTATTTCCTGTTATTTTTAAAACTTAAACCTAAAATGACCTAGTTAAGTTATAAGCAAGTTGTCACCATAGTTAACTCCATTTTCAATACCTTTACACATATTTAATAGAGATTACTTTTGATGCATAGATAATGTAAAATATTTTACACAGTCATATAATTATAATTATTTTTTTAAATAACTATTCATATAAATAACGTAAAAAATAGTTATTTTTATTAATATAACGTTATGTAATTAAATGTACATATAAAATCATTTAAATATGAAATATTTAATAAATTAAACAATTTCGTTACGTTGCTAATAGCATTTTTGCCAACATCTACCAATTCTTATTTATAATTGTGTTTAATAAAAGTGTCTTTGTAGATGTGTCTAATAAAAATGTCTTTTTTATAGTTGTGTTTAATAAAAATATCTTTATAAATATATTTTTTAGATGTGTCTCTTTATATATGTGTTTAAAATATAATATTTAATCATTATTGACAATAAATTGACAGATAATATGTTGGTATCCTATACTTTTCCTAAATTAAATTTTATTTAATAAATAAGAAAGTGTTACGACGAGTCGCTTGATTAGTTGGTTAATTAGCACATTAGACTTTATTAGGAATATAAATACGAGCAATAATGAGTCATTGTATTAAGTATAGAAAAATTAATGAATTGGTGAATTTTTTAGAATTCTCTGGAGATTAGTAATTCGTCTCGAATAATTAATTTGGGTTGGTTGAATTTGAGTGGTCAGCTCACTCGTTTTCTGAAATAAATGTCGAGGGTTCGAATTTTGCTTTATGCAATCAATTAACTAGCAACAAATTCTTAAATAAAACTTCGATTAATGGTAAATTAGTCTTTGACATGTCGAGTTGGAGGACACCGTGAACAACCAAAAAGCGAATTAACAGAGGGTTATAATATTATCAGTAGAAAGCAAGAAAAAACTCGTTTGTTTTTTCCTCGGACACTAGAGATGATCTTAGATTTTCAAGTTGATTTAAAGGTGGAAGTATAGCAGAGATGCAGAGACAAATCTAGAGGCATCTAAGTCCTGAGGCCAACGTGTTGATTTGTGAATATCTCAAACTCTAAAGGAAAGTAGCTCTAAAGACCAAATTATTATCACAATTTCTTACACAGTTAATGTTTCTTGCTACCACCAGCAATTGGCATCCAATGTTAGTTTATGGTCCATCAAATTTTAACTGGCCACCACATCTCTCAAGCAGAGACAAAAATCTTCAACACTAGAAACATTATTATAATTTGTCTATCTAATATATACATATACTCATCAAGAAGATGTGGGAATAATCAATTAATTCAATAAGACACAAGTATATAAATGCCTACAAGACAATTATCATCAGCATCGCTATTATGTTTTATCTTAAATTCAGATCAGATTGCATTGTGGTCTAAACTACAAACATTTCTAACCATATATATATGCATATCACAGTGCATATATTACTTGCTCACATTGAATGATGACAACAAAAACCAAAAACCGCATAGCAGCAATTATTATTACCCAATATACTACAAATTAATTAACTAGTACACTGTTAGTACTTATCATATACACATGACTAATAATTCATACTTATTATTAAAAAAACAGAAAGAGCAAAATGGAACAAGAAAGGAAAGAAGATAAAGGCACTATAAAAAGAAAGGAAAACATGACCAGGTAAGTATAAATAAGGTAATTAATTTAACATTTATGCTATGTCTCACATGAGTGTCTTGAGAGCGCTTGTCCACCCATTTAGACTTGTCACTTTTAAGTGTGTGGGTTTCTTTGAAGACCTCCTCGTGGGTTGGTGTACGACCCAACTGCTTCTTCTATTCCACATAAAATACAAAATAAGAAAAATTTTACATAAATAGATGTCTATTAAATAAGATCTAAAGCCACTTAAATTATGTTACCATCCTCTCTATAGTTGAGCTCAATGGAATAGAACCACCGCAATGAACAGAACCACCTAAGAGTGACGCTCGATTCTCTCTTGCTTTTTTCCTTATATTTTTCCATTTCTCATCTGTTTCCCAATACCTTTCCAACACCTTTTTGTAAGCAGGAATTAGCCATTCGTGGGTTGTATCCACACCCTCACGGATATCTGACATCATTTGGCTAAATCGCTTACTTGTCCTATACTTGAAAGCCCTCCAGAAAAACTCATCATCATCATCATCAATAAGAAAGTGGCTCTGCACATACTCATCAAGTTGCTACTTATAAGATTCAAATCACATGAACAATATTCAATCCAAAATAATTTTATTCAACCCAACACTTTTACCTTCCATTCCTTAAACCAAAGCTTCTTTGTCGGAAGAGGGACATCTCCAAACTTTTTGTACGGTTTATCATATCGTTTCTTGATGATCTCTGTAATCTTCTGAGAACCAGGAGGGAAAGGTAACCAACTGATAATTTCATAAAGAATTGACAAGTTAGAAAAATAAAAAAATAGTTTTAAGTCATTAGCACTTTAATTTGAAATTAAAATATAGTAGTAAACACATTTAGATGCAGTCATATTGTACTATTGGCCATTTAGATGATAAGACTATGGTTAGAATAAGATGAATTGTAGGTGGTTTAATTACAGGACTAAAGACCTCGGTAAAATCTATTCCCTCAATTTGATGGTTTCCTAAAGCTACTAACCTGGCCTTATATCAGAGGACAGAACCATTTAGACTTTGCTTAATAGCAAACACCCATTTTGAGCCAATTACAAGAGAGTTAGATGGTGTAGGAACCAATTACCATGTGTGATTCTTATCCAAGGAACCAATTACAAGAGAAATTTTACCTTGTTTTTCCATCGGGAACCAATCTTTCTTTTGTGACACTATTAGGAACCGATGCAGTCTCTGATGGAGGAGATGTACTAGAGCTTCCAGGTGTCTCTGAATCAACTAATAGATTGGATTGCGAAGCGGAGGAGGAATCGAAATTGGAGGAGGGGGTGGAGGAGGGGGACCCATACATCCTGGAGTAGGCCAACTTGGTGGAGGAAGACCCGTGTAGCCTGGATTAGGTACCATCAAATACGGTTGCTGGCTAAGTGATCCTGACTAAAAATCTGGCACAACCGAAGTCCCAGAAGAGGTGGAGGTGGTTGAAATAGCGGCTGCGGCAGTGGTGCGAGAACTTCTATGACCCTTGACACCTTTACCCTTGACCCGAGGAGCCATGACCTACATATATATTAAAGGACTATTATGCACAAAACTATCTGCAGAATATAAGTAAAAATATTAAGCATAGAGAGGGTGCAGAGCATAGATACACTTGTTTAGAGAGGGTGCAGAGCATAGTTAAAACCCTATCATAAAAAATGCTGTGTACACAAAAAAATCAGCCACTATACATACTGATTCACACATTTTCCCAACTAAATAATCAACCACCAGAATTATCAACATGCCATAGTAGAATAACCAAATCAGCACAAGTAGAATAATTAAACTTGATTATAGTAGTACAATGAAAGTTTTGAGGTGTTTGTGATACTCTTTTGCAGCCAGGTAAGATCACACATTCTGGTCACTGTAGAAGAATGAGTAGTACTATTGGGAAATGGTTGCATCAGAAGCAGAATGGAAATACTAATACCAGTATGAAAAAGAAAGATCAGGCACGTATTGAGAATACACGCGTGCATTCTGCTCTTTCCATTGAGAATACATTGTAAGTGTGCCTTAAGAAGCTATCTCTTATAGATAACTTGTTGAAGTACAAGAGCAACCAACATCTCACCAACAAAAAATAAAAAGTTTACACAATTTATTTCTGGTTTCATTCTCTTAATTGACTATTCTCCTCCAAATTAGCATAAATGAACCTTTAGAAAAGTGTGATCAAACTCAATCATTACAAGATGAAAAAAGAAAACTAACCAGTGAATAGTCTAAATGATGTTGGCAAATTTCTATTAGGAGTGACCCAAAATACTTCAGATTTGTTTGACTGGTAAAGCCCTGGATCAACAATCAAAGGCATCGCTCGTTTTTTCCTGCACAATGTGGTCCAATTCGGGATCATGTATAAAAGCAGGTTCAATCAAGATAATCAAACTTAAGAGTTCACCTAACTAGTGGAACTCTGGTAAACTAGAATCGTAAAACTCAATGCTTGAACTCATAGGAGTATACATGTAAATCCATAAACTAGATAGGAGACCCAATTAACTAGGGACTTCGATAACCTTGGGTTGTAATGTTGTTTATGTCAGGGGGAAGGAGGGAGAAGGAAAACTTACTCCTTCCATCGTAACCGACTTGTGTGCTCAATGAAGTTAAGATTTCTATCTACCTCCAAGAAAGTATATAGAAGATCTGCAGAATCATACACCTGTATATTAGTCTAATAATCATTGAGCAAAAGAAGCTTAAAAAGGGCAACAGAAACATTTCTTCTATAAGCCGTACAACTAACCATCTTGAGTCACAAGAGGGTAATCTAAAGCACTGAAATTAATAAACCAGTCCCAATCTTTGCTTCTCTTTAGATTAATGAAACATCAACCTAAATA
>NC_029775.3:50460640-50501512 GCF_000817695.3 Arachis duranensis | reverse complement strand
GTGGCTCTTCAAATCTACTTCCAATAGAGGAGTGAAGGAACGGTCATGACTCGTGAATGAAAGCGAGGAGGAAGGGCAGTGGCAGAAACACAACGGCGACACCGAGAGAGAAGGAGAGCGCTCGAACAGAGGAGAAGGCTGTGGGGTTGCGAGGCTGTGGGGTTGCGGAGAGCTGCGATGGCTGATGCGGGGGCTACGTGGCTGCAGCGGCGGTGGCAGAGACTGCAGTGGCTGCAGCGGCGAAGAGTTTAAGGGGGATGAGGGCGAATGGTTATGCAGAGTGTGAATGGAGTGTGAATGGTGTTCCAAGAGTTTAAGGGATTAGGGTTCTCAATGTTTCTGACGGAAAATTTAAATTACAGACGGATTTTCCGTCTGTAATAATTTAGTAAAAACGCAGCGTTTTGTCTATTTAATTAATTACAGACGGATTTTCCGTCTGTAACCATTTCTCACTGAAAAAAATTAATTTTTCCGACAGAATTATAGACGGATTCTCTTTTCCGTCTGTAATTTATGCTAATCTATTTTTTTGTTTTCCGACAAAAAAATCCCTCTGAAATTTTGTCTGTATTTCAGTGGGATAAAATCCGTCGGAAATATCCGTCTGTAATAACTAATTTTCTAGTAGTGGGAGGGAGGGAGAGAAATGGGACGGGAGGAGAAGGAGGGGAGAGAGTCTTTGAAATGAATTTTTACTCAATACTGGTCTATTACTCACGTCATTTTTGTTCATGTCTCCTGACTGCAACATACTCTTAGTCATTTTTGTCCGAATTAGTAGCTGATTCGACCAAATCGAGCCGCAAAGGGAATCGATTCAGTTGTGTAACAATCTAGCTTTTCAGTAAACTGAGTAATACGAATATTTTATTATTTTATTATTTTATCAATAATATAATAAAAATAATAATAATATTTTAAGATAATAATATTTTATTAAATAATATAGTATCCAGGTCCAAAATTCAACCAATAAGAATTACTGTCAGTACTATCTAATTAATTTAACTGTATTAGAGTAATCTATATGATATTCTAGAGTAGAGATACTACAAGAAATTATCAGAATAGCGAACGATTTTAGTGACTGAAAAAATTGGTTGCTAATAGCGATTGATTTAGCAACCAATATAGAATTTCAAGGACCAGAAAAAAATTGGTCGCTAAAATTGGTTGCTAAATGATGTTTAGTGACCGATTTTAGCGACCCAAAAATCGGTCACTAATAGCAACCAAATTAGCAACCAATTTTTTAATTTACAACCAGAATAAAGTTGGTCGCTAAATCGGTCGCTATTTTTTAATTTAGGGACCAAATTAGCAACCAAAGCAAGAGAAGAAACGACTTTGGATTTTTAGTCACAAAACCGGTCACTATTTTTTAATTTAGTGATCGATTTTACAACTGATAAAGAAAGGATGAACTTTTGTTTGGTCGCTAAATCGGTTGCTAATTGTTAAGATAGCGACCGGTTTTAGCGACCAAGAAAATTGGTCACTAATAGCAACCGAATTAGCGACCGATAAATTTATTATACAACCAGAATAAAGTTGGTCGCTAAATTGGTCACTATTTTTTAATTTAGCGACCAAATTAGTAACCAAAACAAGAAAATAAACATCTTTAGAATTCTTGGTTGCAAAATCGGTCACTATTTTTTTAATTTAGCGATTGATTTTGCAACCGATAGAGAAATAGGGTAAAAAACTTGTTTGGTCGCTAATTCGATCGCTAAGGAAATGGTCACTAAATCGGTCACTAATTTAAATAAAATAATATAGTTACTGAAATACACTCGCAAACCCTACCTCAATTCACCCGCACCATTCTCATATTCTCCCAACAGTTACTGAGTTACCCGCCGAAACCACAACACCGTCTTCTTTGTCATAGCGCCGTCTTCATTATCTTCTGATTGCAGTGCCATCTTCTAAGGTCTTGTCGCCCTCATCTTTTGAGGTCTCAGCGTCGTCGCCTTCGTTTTTGAGATCTCGGCAGCGTTGTGATGCGTGAGCATCTTTTCTATATTTTTTTATTATCTTAGATATGAATTTATTGAGTTTTATTTAGATTTTAGGGTTTGAACTGGTTTGGATGCTACTTTAAGGTGCATTGTGGTTTTATTTATTTTAGAAAAAATGTGAGCGAGTTTGGTAGAGTTCATGAAGAAAAAAAGGAAGAAAGTGGATGGTGTCAACCCTGACCTTGTCGCACTCCAATGCGTATACCTTGAGCTATAGAAGTCCAATTAAGGTAGTTCTAGTTACATTAGAAATCCAACTTCTAGAGTTTTCCAACAATATATAATAGTCTATACTTTCCTTCTATCATCACAGCACTAAACGCCATGACTTGGCGTGGCATTTAGGGCTAAGGACCTCGTAACTAGCTCCCAAGCCACTGCCTCATAGAGCGCTAAACGCCGACCCTGGCGTTTAGCGCCAGGAAGACAGCAACGAGTGAAAGTTTTCTACCTCCAGGACGCTAATTGCCAATTCTGGCGTTTAGCGCTAGTAGCGCGGATCCAAGTTCAAGGAAAGGGCTTCATTAGCTAGAGTTGGGTCAGATTTACTTTATTTTATTTTGTTTTAGTTATTTTTATTCCCAAACATAATCTTTTTTGGCTTTAGTAATTATTAGTTTATTTTATTTTCAAATCAAATTAGGATAAATATAAAAGGGAAAATATTTCACCCTTCGGGGGATCTTCTCACTTATGCACTTTCACATTTTTCGAACCCTAGTTTTCTCTCTGAGTCATGAGCCACTAAACCTCCTTGGTTGAGGTTAGGAACTCTGTTTGTTTCTATGGATTAATATTATTATCGTTTTATTTTATTTAATCTATTGATTTTGTGTCAATGATTGCTTTCGTTCTTCATCTTATGAATTTGGGTGTATCGGAAGAACAACCCTTGTTCTATTTAAATTCTTGTGATTCTTGGAAAAGATATCTCACTTGAATACTAGCTTGAAAGTAAATTCCTTCTAAACTGCTAATTACTTGGACTTAATGGGATACGTGACATATAATCCTCTTATATTTGTGTAATTAGGTTTTTTGTGACCAATAAACTAGAATTGAACTTAACACTTTAATCTATATTAAGTAACCAAGGAATTGGCAGTTGATTAGGTTAGAGAAGACTAAATCACTAAGGAATTAGGGTTTATTCAATTATAGTTTGCCATGAAATAAGTCTTGCATAATTGAAATAACTAGTAAGAAAACTTAATCCGGAAGAATAAATAACTCCGAAACCTTAACTATCTTGTCACATATATTTCATACCAATTCTGCTGTTTGCTTTCTCACTCTCTTAATTTCTGTTTAATGCGATTTATAACTCTCAAAATACCACTTTCTGCTTGCCTGATTAAGCGATTCATTCGACTATTGTTGCTCAGTCCATCGATCATCGTGGGATTGTCCCTCACTCACCTGAGGAATTACCTGGTATGACCCGGTGTACTTGCCAGTTAATTTGTGGACTTTAAATTCTGCGACCAAATTTTTGGCGCCGTTGTCGGGGATTGATTGTGGTTGACAACTAATCGTTGTCTGATTACTTAGATTAGGCGTCTTAGTTTTTAATTTTTATTCAATTTTATCCTTTAAATTTTCAAAAAATTTAGTGTTATTTTATTTAAAATTTTTCTCATAATTTATGAATTTAAGTTTAGTGTCCTCTTAGTTGTTTTATTTTTTTTTTGCTCGTTATATTTTTTATTTATCTTCGAAATTTTGTGTTCCATTTTTCTTATTAGTTGTTTAAATTTTTTGTTTAATTTATTATGTTATTTTATTTTATTTCTTTTACACAGATTATCTCACTGGAAATTCTCTGCACTCTGACATAGACATTCCCACCTTTTCTTATTTTCTGTTTGTTTATGAGCAGAAACAGGAACAAAGAACCTCTTCTAGACTTTGATCCTGAGATTGAAAGAACGTTGAGAAGGCATTTACAACAGGCTAGAGCTTACAAAGCCGGAGAATCTCAAGGATAATTTTGAAAAGGAAGTTGAAGAGCTCAATATGGATCCCAGCAATAGTAATGTTGTTAATCCTTGTGTTCTCAATGGTTCTAATATTCCTGAGCAACCTAGAAGGACACTTGGGTCATACACTACTCCTAGTCCCAATTTTTATGGGAAAAGTATTGTTGTACCTCTTGTGGCTGTTAACAATTTTGAGCTGAAGTCTCAACTCATTATTTTGGTGCAACAGAATTGCCAGTTTCATAGAATCCCGCAAGAAGATCAAAACATGTTTATTTCTAATTTCCTGTAGATCTGTGTGATAAACCCATATTTTATGATATATATTGTGCTCAATTTAAGTGATTTATTCAACCCTTCACCTACTTATTCATGGAAATTGCATAGTTTTGCTTTCCCTTCATTATTATGTGATATATGTGAAATACATATTTTCTATGCTTTAAAAGTAATTATTTTAATTACCCTTTATTACCATTCAATGCCGTGATTTGTGTGTTGAGTAGTTGTAGAGCTTCTAAGGCATGAATGACTTAAAGGATGGAAAGGAAAGCATAAATTGGAGTTTTGGAGAAATTGGCAGTGACGCGTCCGCATGGACGACGCGAACGCATGGATGAGGCAAACGCGTGACTTGCGAAATACAATTGACACAGGCGCATGACTGACGCAACCGCGTGAAAGAGCAGCACTCCAGATGACGCGACCGCGTGACCCACGTGGACGCGTGATGTTCGCGATCTGCAGAATTTGCAGATCTTGTTTCCAGCAATTTTTGGGCACCTTTTGGCCCAGATCCAAATCCAAGAGGCACAGATTAGAGGTTATGAAGTGGGAGAATGCATCCATACGGGGGATCGCCAGTTATTTTCACTTTTCAGTGTTTAGATGTAGTTTTAGAGAAAGAGGTTCTCTCCTCTCTCTTAGGATTTAGGATTAGGATTTTTAGAACTTAGGAATATTTTCATCTTCTTCAAATCACAGGTTCAATGTTTTTTTTATTTGTCTTCCCAATTTGATTTATGAATTTGTCCATGTTAGAGTTGACATCTTTATTTAAATATAATTTGAGGTATTTCAGACTCATGATTGTTTTTCCTTATTTTTAATTTAGATTATTTACTATTGGCTTTAGTTAGGTAATTGGTAACTCTTGAGTTGTCAAACTCAGCAGTGGTTGAAATTGGCAGATTCTAATTGATCTAGATCGCTCTAAAGCTAGTCTTCCCACAAGGATTGACTAGGACTTGAGGATCAAGCTAATTAGCCCACTTGACCTTTCGTTGTTTAATAAGGATAACTAAGTGGAATTAAAACCCAATTCTCATCACACCTGATAAGGATAACTAGGATAGGAATTCCGATTCTAATACCTTGCCAAGAGTTTATTTTATCATTACTGTTTTATTTTTCTTATCATTTAACATACTTGTTCCTTACTTTCAAAACCCCCAATTTACAAGACTTATAACCAATAATAAGAACATACTTCCTTGCAATTCCTTGAGAAGACGACCTGAGGTTTAAATACTTCGGTTATCAATTTTATCAGTGGTTTGTTACTTGTGACAACCAAAACGTTTGTAAGAAAGGACTTTTGTTGGTTTAGAAGCTATACTTGCAACGGGAATTTATTCTAAATTCTAGACCACGCAAAAGTCCTCTATTCAAAATGGCGCCGTTGCCGGGGAGTTGCAAACATGTGCCTTATTATTGGTTATTGTAAATATTTTTCTTTTTCTCGTTTATTTGTTTTTGTTTTCCCTTCTTATTTCTGATAGCTATTATGAATTCTCACCCCTCTCGCTTTGAGTTTGGTTCTACTTTTGTTACAAGAAATGGAAGCTATAACAGGACTATGCATCAAGGTCTAAGCAATCAAAAATGGATGGAGCCAAGAGACCATCCTATAATACATACCCAACTGATAGATTTGGTGGACCCCCTTGTAGCTACCAACAAGTCCCACCCTATGCTCAGAGACCATCCTCTCAACACAGCTTCGAACCACCACATTCACAAGCATCTTTTCACCATTTGCCACCGTATGATCCTTATCCGCCCCAACGCCAATCTAACTACTCCCAAGAACCACCACTCTCCTATACACCATGTCCATATCCATCAAGCTAAGAATCAAAGGTTTGCTTCGAAGAATCGGTAGATTAATTTCATACAACCCTTCATCAACTGGAGCAAGCAATAAATCAATTATCTTCCAGACGTTCGGACACTCAAGGAACTCCTATGGCTTCATGTGGAGAATCTAATGAAGAACGTAGTGTGAAGAAGACACTAGAAGCTCCAGTGGACAGCATAGAGCATAACTTCGTACTAGAACAAGTAGAGGAAGTTGTCATTCTAGAAGAAGAAGAGTTGGTTGAAGATTTAGGAGATGCTGAACCTCCACGGGAACCCAGAGTTATGGAAGACTCCGTCAAGGATGTTACAATTGACGCTAAGGAGGATTTTGCACAACCTCCAATGTAGATATCTCATAAAGAACTGGACGGAATAAGCCAAGACGCAAGTTTCCTGGATGATGATAATCACAAGTCGAGTTCTCCTAGTAATGAACTTGCATCCGCAAGTGAATTCTGTGAGACAGAAGAATCCTCTCCAAGTGAATACAAAGATGATGCAGAAGTTGACTTTTTTCAACCTCCTAATTATGACTCGAGTGATGAGGAACATATCGAAGACTTTGATCAAGACATGGTTGAAATAGAAGAAGTTTGCAAAGAAGTGGAGGAATTCACTGAAGACCACAAGGGAGTAGAGCTTGTAGAACCACTAGAAACACTGATCCCAAGGCCATTACCACCCAACACAAACTTCAAGTGGGTAAAATCATTGACCTTTATCTTCAATTTTCCACTTGAATATGGTTTGTTTGAAACAGATGGCCAGCTTAGAGCTCTTTGCGGCTTTAAGAGCAAAAAGGAAATGATTCGCACTCAGTGCTGGTATGCAAGATTCAATGAGATTTCACACTTCAAATTGAGGTGCAAGGATTGGTGTCAAGCTCGATTGAAAGGATCTCGGAAGCTGTTTGGTCACCATAGTGAGGATTCAGATTACTTATCACCCAGCTGAAAAAATGCAGATCAAGATAAAAATGGGTGTAAAAGGAGAGTTTGGGATCCTGGAATCTCTTCTGATATTCAACACCCCGGGAGCCTGGAAACCTGTTTGAAACTGCTCAAAGGTTTTATGTGCCTTGTTTGGGACCCCGGAGGATGCTGGCATTCCAAACACTGGTGGAGATTTCTGGATGAATTCAAACACAAGCCACCACAGCAGGAAGCTCATCAAATGTCCAACTTAAGGTCTTTAACTAAAAGTGCTAGGTGGGAGACAACCCACCATGGTTTGATCGTTCCCTCTCCATTTTGCTTTGTTTTTTATTTTTGTTTGAACCTGGAATTTTTGCATAACATTCATTGCATTCTGCATTCTGCATACCGCAAAAAAAAAAGAGAGAGAGAAAGAGCACGCGACGCGACAGTTGACGCTGTCCGCGTCACAAGTGCATTAAAAGAAAAAGGAAAGTGAACAGAAAGTCGCGCTAAAACAAGGCTAGAGGCGTGCCTTGGGCACAAATTGTTCCATGCGACCACGTGCCCCATGCGATCACGTCAGTTGCAGAAAAAGCCTCCCAAGCGTCCGTGTCACTCACACGAACGCGTGATTTGGATATCGGCGTAAAGATCCAACGCCCAGAAAAGTTGGGCTGGAATCATGCAACTGGTGTGCATTTAGCCTAAAACAACCCAAGCGTGTGCGTCCCTGACACGACTGCGTCACTTACATGACACCCATCCCACGTGAAAGCGTGAGCGACGCGATCGCGTCGCGCGGATATTATGACCCCTTAAACTAAACAGAGAGTTGCACTGAAACGACGCTGGAATCGTGTGTCTAGCACAACTACCAGCGACGCGTTCGCGTGCTTCACGTGTCCGCGTCACCTAACTTATACCCAACCCACGTGATTACATCGACCACGCATCCGTGTCAACCCTATTTCACCCTACTCACGCAATCGCGTCCCCCACGCGTTCGCGTGGATTTGCGATCACTAACCCCAACTCATGCGAACCCTACCCGTCGCGTCCCCAAACCCAAAAACCCTCCTCTCCTCTGCCACACTCTCTCTCTCACCCAACCACCCAGCTCCGACCACACCGCCCAGACCACCGCGACCACCGCCGCACCACCCTCGCCCACCCAGCCCCAACCACGATGCCACCCCCTTCTTCCTTCCCTCTCTTTCTTCTCTCTCTCTTCTCTTCTTCCCTCCATCACCGCTGCCCCCTCCGCAGCCAGTCCCCACCACGACTGGAACCCCACCGCCGCGTAGCCCAATACCATCACCGCGCCGCCGTGCTTCCCCCGGTGCTGCCACATCACCACTACCTTCCCTCTGCCCTATCCCTGTCCCTTTTTCGTAGTGGATTCTAGGTGGTTAGGTAGCTAGGATGTGGTTAGTGGATTTAGGCCTGATAATTGCTCTGTTCTTGTTATTTGTTTATCTGTTCTGCAATTTTATTTTGGCTATGATGTTAATACTATTCATATGCTGCGCTTAACTGTTTCATGCTGCTGTTACACTGCTCTTTCTTATTCTTGCTATTTGTGCAGCCTTATTTCAATTCATATGAATTGTTCTTACTATTTGTTATCCGGGAACATCCGATTTTAGCCGGAATGCTGCCCAATTTTCTGCGAATTATTTCCTTTTTACATTCAAGTATTGGTTTTGGCAATTCTCTATTTTGCACTACTCCATGATTACCAAACCAATTCTTGAATGCTCGGGCCAACATTCTTATTACTTTTGATTTCCTGGTTAATAAATTGGTTTATTGATGATCTGATTTTACTTTTTACTACTTCTATATCTATATGAATCATCATCAATACCCTGTTATCCCTGCTTGAATATGAGTGATTCATTCTTTTACTTTGTGAATTTATTGTTAGCTAGGAAACCATTCTCATACCACTAATTTTAACCATCTTTTCAATAACTCACTCTTTAACTTTCTAACTTCCTCTTTCCTTCCTAACCATTTTAATTTTCAAAACCTCTCCTTTCTGTTTTCCTTTACTTACTTTAACCTTCTAATTCAAGGCATGATTACTGTTTTTCCTTATTAACATGAATTCCACTTAGCATGTATTTTGGATTGTCATTGTTATTTTCAGACTTTTTCCTTAAACACAATCCCGAATACTCACATCTTTCACTTAATTCTCGCTTCTCTCACTCTTTTGCCACTCTATGCCTATATTGCTATTATCCTTTTTGCCTACTTGTTTTCCTTCTTTTATTCTTCAATTATGTCTTGAAAATTCTATTTTTCAGGATGTCTGACTCTCAAGGCAAGGGAAAGGGCAAAGTTACCACTGGCAAAAGGAAAAGAGGCGAATCCTCTGGTTCCATCCTTGGAATTTTACATGATGATTCCTGGCAGGAGAAAAACTTTACCGCGCAGGAGATGGCTGACCAACTCCTCCCTGCCAATGATCCAATTAAGTTTGCAAACCGATAGTGTGAGCTGAAGTTTCCAGTGTTTCCTACCTCCAGAAATCTGTACCTGGAGAGGACTTTGAAAATTCCAGAAGAACTACAGTAGTACACCACCGATCAGATCAAACAAAGAGGCTGATTCTTCTTGGAGAGAAACTTGACTTAGGTAAATGCTTCCTGGGTAAGAGAGTTTTACTGCAATTATTTCAAGACATCCCTGGATGCAGTGCACCTCAGAGAGAAACAGATACTGGTCACTGAAGAGGCCATTGAGGATATTCTGCGCCTTCAGCCTAAGTCAGATAAGCCTGATGGTTACCAAAAGGCTGAAGAAGACATGCGCTTTCTGAGATTTGACTGGGATGCTGTCAAGGAAAAGATAGCCCTTGACACTACTGTCCCATGGGTCATGGGTAAGAACACCACCATGCCTAAAGGAATTAAGCGGATATACCTGAATGATGAAGCTCGGCTCTGCCACCAGATCTTGAGTAACTATATTATGCCGAGCACTCATGAAACAGAGCTGCTAGCCGCTATGATCACACTCCTCTGGTGTGTGATGGAGGGTAAGGACCTGTACCTGCCACGATTCATCCGGCACTATATGGCCAGGGTCCATTGATAAACCCATATTTTATGATATATTTTGTGCTGAATTCAAGTGAATTATTCAATCCTTCACCCACTTATTCATGTGAAATTGCATGGTTTTACTTTCCCTTCCTTATTATGTGATGTATGTGAAAAACATGTTTCATAGGCTTTAAAAATATTAATTTTAATTACCTTTTATTGCCATTCGATGTCGTGACTTGTGTGTTAAGTATTTTCAGATCTTCTAAGGCAGGAATGATTTAAAGGATGGAAAAGAGACATACAAAAATGGAAGGAAAGTGCAAAATGGAGTTTTTAAAGAAACTGGCAGTGACGCGAACGCATGGATGACGCGGCCGCATGCCAGCGCGAAATGGCGGTGACGCGACCGCGTGATTGACGCGATCGCGTGCCATAAGCGAAACGCATATGATGTGGACGCATGACTGAAGCGACCGCGTGACAAGAAAAACTCCAAATGACGCGACCACGTGACCCACGCGGATGCGTGACAGAGGCCACGCACCAGAAATTACAGATCTCATTCCCAGCAGTTTATGGGCTCTTTTTGGCCCAAATCCAAGCCCAGAGAACACAGACCAAGGGCTGTAAAGTGAAGGAATGAAGTGAACAATGGGGGGCGAATTTCAGAGAGCACTTTTCATAGTTTAGGTGTAATTTTTAGTGAGGGAGGTTCTCTCCTCTCTCTTAGGATTAGGATTAGGATATTTAGAAATTAGGAATTTTTATTATTATTTTAACTCCCAATTTTTCTTATTCATCACAGGTTCAATATTCTTTTTTACTTTTTATTTCCCTTTTACTTTCAGATATTTTGATGCTTGTATTACTTATGTTGCCTACTTGGCTTATGAACTTTTCCATGTTAGATTTGACTGCTTTTATTAATGCAATTGAGATATTTCAGATTTATGACTGTTGTCTTTTATTTATATAAATAATCTAGATTTTTCTCCTTTTGGTCTTGGTTAAGAAATCAGTAACTCAGGAGTTATTAGACTCAACGTGATCGATAATCGCTATCTTTGCTAATTAGCTTGAACTTCTATAATCCCAATCTTTTTCTAGGAATTAACTAGGATTTGAAGATCAACTAATTAGTCACTTGACCTTCCCTTGCACTAGCAAAGGTTAACTAAGTGGAATTAAGATTCAATTTTCATCATCATTGATAAGGATAACTAGGATAGGACTTCCAATTTCTCATACCTTGCCAAAAGTTTATTTTACAGTTATTTATTTATTTTACTTGCCATTTAAATTACTTGTTCCTCATCTTTAAAAACCCCGATTTACAATCTTCATAACCAATAATAAGAACATACCTCCCTGCAATTCCTTGAGAAGATGACCCGAGGTTTAAATATTTCGGTTATCAATTTATTTAAGGGTTTGTTACTTGTGACAACCAAAATGTTTGTACGAAGGGATTTTCTGTTGGTTTAGAATCTATACTCACAATACGACTATATTTTTATAAAATTCTTTACTAGCAAGAATCCTAACGTCAAAACGGCGCCGTTGCCGGGGAAATGCAAACGTGTGCCTTATTATTGGTTATTGTAAATATTTTTCTTTTACTTGTTTATTTGTTTCTTCTCTTCCCTCCTCATTTCTAATAACGACTATGAATTCTCACCCCTCTCGCTTTGAGTCTGGTTCTAATTTTGTTGCAAGGAATGGAAGCTATAACAGGACTATGCATCAAGGTCTAAGCAATCAAAGATGGATGGAGCCAAGAGGATATGATCACCCCTTTAGGCAACAACACCCTCCTAGATATCATGGACAGAGACCACTCTACAATGCATACCAAGCTGATAGATATGGTGGACCGCCTTGTAGTTACCAACAAGCCCCACCCTATGCTCAGAGACCATCTTTTCAACACAACCTTAACCCATGATACTCACAAGTTTCTTTTCACCATTCACCACCATATGATCCTTATCCACCCCAACGCCAATCCAATTGTTCCCAAGAACCACCACCCCCCTATGCACCATGTCCATATCCATCAAGCCAAGAATCACAGGTTCGCTTCGAAGAATCAGTAAACCAATTTAATGCAACCCTTCATCAACTGGAACAAGCAATAAATCAATTATCTTCTAGACGTTCAGTCCCTCAACATACTCCCATGGCTTCATATGGAGAATCCAATGAAGAACGTAGTGTGAAGAAGACACGAGAAGCTCCAGTGGATAGCATATAGTATAACTTTGTACTGGAACAAGTAGAGGACGCTGCCATTGTAAAGTAAGATGAGTTGATTGATGATTTAGGAGATGCCGAACCGCCACCTGAATCCAGAGTTGTGGAGAATTCCGTTAAGGAGGTTACAATTGATGCTAAAGAGGATGTTGCTGGTGCGAGGAATTGTGATCTCTGGTAATGGCTCCAATAACATGGTGCTTTAATCTTAATTCATAATATGTCACAACTCCGTGTAGCTGACCAGCAAGTGCACTGGGTCGTCCAAGTAATACCTTACGTGAGTAAGGGTCGATCCCACGGAGATTGTTGGTATGAAGCAAGCTATGGTCATCTTGTAAATCTCAGTCAGGTGGATTCAAATGTGATTGGATTAGATATTTAGATAATTAAAAGATAAATAAAATATGATAGAAAAACTTATGTAAATTCTTTGGTAGGGATTTCAGATAAGCGTATGGAGATACTGTATGGCTCTAGAACGTCTGCTTTCCTACTGCTTCCTTCCAATCCTTCTTACTCCTTTCCATGGCAAGCTGTATGTAGGGCATCACCGTTGTCAATGGCTACATCCTATCCTCTCAGTGAAAAAGGACCACATGCTCTGTCACGGCACGGCTAATCATCTGTCGGTTCTCGATCATACTGGAAGACTTTGATTCCACAGACTGTGAAGCTCAGTTGTCAGGCGAGTCGACCATGCATCGTGGGTCAACAATCCAAGAGATATGCGCTTGGTCTAATGTAGAACGGAGGAGGTTGTCAGGAACGCGTTCATAGGTGAGAATGATGATGAGTGTCACGGATCATCACATTCATCAAGTTGTAGTGCAACGAATATCTTGGAATAAGAACAAGTTGAATTGAATAGAAGAAAATAGTAATTGCATTAATACTTGAGGTACAGTAGAGCTCCACACCTTAATCTATAGAGTGTAGAAACTCTACCATTGAAAATACATAAGTGATAAAGGTTCAGGCATGGCCGTAAATAAATAAATAGAAGAAGATGAGAGAGGGATTTTCGAAAATATTTTTGAAAAGGAGTTAGTAATTTCGAAAATTAAAGATGAAATAAAATTAAAATTAAAATTTGAAACAATTAGTTAATTAAAAAGAATTTTTGAAAAAGGGGTGAGATATTTTCGAAAATTAGAGAGGAAAGAGTAGTTAGGTGGTTTTGAAAAAGATAAGAAACAAACAAAAAGTCAAATAGTTAGTTGAAAAAGATATTAAAGTCAAATTTGAAAAGATAAGAAAATAAGATATTTTGAAATCAAATTTTTTTGAAAAAGATAAAATTTTGAAAAAGATATTATAAGAGATAAGATAAAAAGAATGATAAAAATATATGATAAAAAGATAAGGTTTTTAAGAAAAAGATATTTTGAAAAAGATCTAATTTTCAAAATTAAAATTGATTACTTAACTAACAAGAAACTAAAAGATAAGATTCTAGAATTTAAAGATTGAACCTTTCTTAACAAGAAAGTAACAAACTTCAAATTTTTGAATCAATCACATTAATTGTTAGTAAAATTTCAATTTTTTTTATTTTTTTTTTAAAGATAAGAAAAAGATTTTGAAAATAAATTTTTAAAATTTCGAAAATTACAAAAAAATGAAAAAGATGTGATTTTTGAAAAAGATTTTGAAAAGATAAGATTTTTAAAATTGAAAATTTGACTTGACTTATAAGAAACAACTAATTTTTTAAAAAATTTTTGACCAAGTCAACCCAAAATTTTGAAAATTTGGAGGAAAATAAGGAAAAGATATTTTTTTGATTTTTGAATTTTTAATGAGGAGAGAGAAAAACACAAACATGACCCAAAACATAAAAATTTTGGATCAAAACACATGATGCATGCAAGAACACTATGAATGTCAAGATGAACACCAAGAACACTTTAAAGATCATGATGAACATCAAGAACATATTTTTGAAAAAATTTTTATGCAAAGAAAACATGCAAGACACCAAACTTAGAAATTTTTAATGCTTGGAAAATATGAATGCAAAGATGCACATGAAAAACAACAAAAGACACAAAACAAGAAATCATCAAGATCAAACAAGAAGACTTACCAAGAACAACTTGAAGATCATGAAGAACACCATGAATGCATGAATTTTTTGAAAAAATGCAAGAACAATATGAATATGCAATTGACACCAAACTTAAAAATTGACTCAAGACTCAAACAAGAAACACAAAATATTTTTGGTTTTTATGATTTTATGATTTTTTTGGTATTTTCTTTATTTATCTTCAAAAAAAAGGAAAAAAATTTTTTGAAAAATTTTTGAAAACAAAACAAAAAGGAAATTACCTAATCTGAGCAACAAGATGAACCGTTAGTTGTCCATACTCGAACAATCCCCGGCAACGGCGCCAAAAACTTGGTACGCGAAATTGTGATCTCTGGTAATGGCTCCAATAACATGGTGCTTTAATCTTAATTCATAATATGTCACAACTCCGTGTAGCTGACCAGCAAGTGCACTGGGTCGTCCAAGTAATACCTTACGTGGGTATGGGTCGATCCCACGGAGATTGTTGGTATGAAGCAAGCTATGGTCATCTTGTAAATCTCAGTCAGGTGGATTCAAATGTGATTGGATTAGATAGTTAGATAATTAAAAGATAAATAAAATAGGATAGAGATACTTATGTAAATTCATTGGTAGGGATTTTAGATAAGCATATGGAGATACTGTATGGCTCTAGAACGTCTGCTTTCCTACTGCTTTCTTCCAATCCTTCTTACTCCTTTCCATGGCAAGCTGTATGTAGGGCATCACCGTTGTCAATGGCTACATCCCATCCTCTCAGTGAAAAAAGACCACATGTTCTATCACGGCACAGCTAATCATCTGTCGGTTCTCGATCATACTGGAATAGGATTCTTCGTCCTTTTGCATCTGTCACTACGCCCAGCACTCGCGAGTTTGAAGCTCGTCACAGTCATTCGATCATTGAATCCTACTCGGAATACCATAGACAAGGTTTAGACTTTCCGGATTCTCATGAATGCCGCCATCAATTCTAACTTATACCACGAAGACTTTGATTCCACAGACTGTGAAGCTCGGTTGTCAGGTGAGTCGACCATGCATCGTGGGTCAACAATCCAAGAGATATGCGCCTGGTCTAATGTAGAACGGAGGTGGTTGTCAGGCACGCATTCATAGGTGAGAATGATGATGAGTGTCACAGATCATCACATTCATCAAGTTGTAGTGCAACGAATATCTTGGAATAAGAACAAGTTGAATTGAATAGAAGAAAATAGTAATTGCATTAATACTTGAGGTACAGTAGAGCTCCACACCTTAATCTATGGAGTGTAGAAACTCTACCATTGAAAATACATAAGTGATAAAGGTTCAGGCATGGACGTGAGGCCAGCCGCCCTAAACGTGATCAATAGTCTCCTAAGATGAATAATGGAATAAAACTGAGACCAAAGATGTCTAATACAATAGTAAATTATCCTATTTATATTAGACTAGCTACTAGGATTTACATGAGTAAGTAATTGATGCATAAATCCACTTCCGGGGCCCACTTGGTATGTGTTTGGGCTGAGCTTGATCTATCCACGAGTTGAGGCTTGTTTTGGAGTTGAACGCCAAGTTGTAACGTGTTTTGGGCGTTCAACTCCGGGTCGTGACGTGTTTCTGGCGTTTTACTCCAGACAGCAACATGGAACTGGCGTTGAGCGCCAGTTTACGTCGTCAATTCCCAAATAAAGTATAGAATATTATATATTTCTGGAAAGCTCTGGATGTCTAATTTCCAAAGCTTTTGAGAGCGCGCCATTTGGAGTTCTATAGCTCCAGAAAAGCCATTTTGAGTGTAGGGAGGTCAGATTCCAACAGCATCAGCAGTCCTTTGTCAGCCTCCTTATCAGAGTTTTGCTCAGGTCCCTCAATTTCAGCCAGAAATTACCTGAAATCACAGAAAAACACACAAACTCATAGTAAAGTCCAGAAATGTGAATTTAACATAAAAACTAATGAAAACATCCCTTAAAGTAGCTTGAACTTACTTAAAACTACCTAAAAACAATGCCAAAAAGCGTATAAATTATCCGCTCATCAGTTGCACAGCCTCCAATGCAGATATCTTATGAAGAACTGGACGGAATAACCCAAGAAGAAAGTTTCCTCGATGACGATGATCACGAGTCGAGTCCTCTTAGCAATGAACTTACATCCGCAAGTGAATTCTTTGAGACAGAAGGATCTTCCCCAAGTGAATACGAAGATGATACAGAGGTCGACTTTTCTCAACCTCCTAATTATGACTCGAGTAACGAGGAAGATATCGAAGACTTTGATCAAGTCATGGTTGAAACGGAAGAAATTTTCCAAGAAGTGGAGGAATTCACAGAAGGTTACAAGGGAGCAGAACTTACAGAACCACTGGAAACACCTATCCCAAGGCCACTACCACCCAACACAAACTTCAAGTGGGTAAAATTCTTGACCTTTATCTTCAAATTTCCACTTGAATATGGTTTGCTTGAAACAGATGGCCAGCTTAGAGCTCTCTGCAGCTTTAAGAGTAAGAAGGAAATGGCTCGTACTCAGAGCTGGTGCACAAGGTTCAATAAAGTTCCACGCTTCAACTCGAAGTGCACAGATTGGCATCATGATCAATTGAATGGATCTCGGAAAACGTTTGGTCACCATGGTGAGAATCTACTTTCTAAACCGCCCGGCTGGAGAAATGCATATCAAGATAAAAATGGGTGTACAGGTAGAATTTGGGATCCTGGAATCTATTCCGACAGTCGTCACCCCGGGAGCCTGAGAATATGTTTGAAGCTGCACAAAAGCTTTACGTACCTTGTTTGGGACCCCGGAGGCTATTGGCATTCCAAGCATTGGTGGAGATTTTTGGATGAATTTAAACATAAGCCGCCAAAACAGGAAGCTCATCCTATGTCCAACTTAAGGACTTTAACTAAAAGTGCTAGGTGGGAGACAACCCACCATGGTATGGTTGTTTCTTTCTCAATTTCTTTATTTTGTACTGTTTGATTTTTTTATGATTTCGTATTTTTATTGAACCTGGATGCTATTCATAACATTGTATTTAGCCTTGCATATTTACATAAAAAAAGAGAAGAAGGCGTGTGACGCGACGGCATCGCTCGGGCATTCGCGTCATTTGCGAAAAACACTCCCCACGTGTCCGCATCATTCACGTGGCCGCGTGACCTAGGGATTGGCGTAAAGATCCAACATCCAGAAAGTTGGGCTGGAATCGTGCGGTTGTTACGCGTTTCGCACAACACGACCCACGCGGTCGCGTCTTTGACGCTGCCGTGTCACTTTCACAACACCAATCCCACGCGACAGCGTGAGCAACGCGATCGCGTCGCATGGATTGGACACCACCCCAAAGGAGACAGTGAGTTGCGCTGAACCGACGCTAGAATTGTGCGTTTCGCACGATTTCTAGCGACGCGATCGCGTCCTTCACTATCTACCCATTCCATGCGATCGCGTGCCCCACGTGATCGCACAAACCCCATTCCACACAAGCCACGCGACCGCGTTCTCTACGCGATCGCGTGGATCGCAAACTATTAACCCGCTGTGACGCGAACCCTACTTATCGCCCGCCCCACCAACCCCTTTCTTCTTCCTCTTCCCTGCAACCACCCCCTCTCTCTGCCCTTCGCTGCAGCACCTTCGATGACCACCCAGACCCCACCACAACGCCCCCTTCTCTCTTTTTCCTCTCTTTCTTCTTCTCCCTTCCACCACTCTTAACCCCCCCTCTGCGACCACCACGCCCACCATGCCGCCCTCAACCACCGCGTCAGCCACCTCCACCATCCCCCAGCCATCTCTCTGCCCCACTTTCTTTCCAACGTCTACCAGGTTCCGCCGAACGTCATTCTTCTTTCAATTCCTAGTAGTTGCATATTTTTCTGTTTATGTTCATCATTAGGCTAGTTAGATATGCATGTTGTAGTGGATTCTAGGTGGTTAGGTAGCTAGGATCTGGATAGTGAATTTAGGCTTATAATTGCACCATTCCTGTTATTTGTTTATCTATTCTGCAATTTATTCTGGCTATGATGTTGATCCTGTTCATATGTTGCTCTTAACTGTTACATGCTGCTGTTACACTGCTCTTTCTTATTCTTGCTATTTGTGCAGCCTTATTTCACTACATATGAACTATTCTTGTTATTTGTTTTTCGGGAACTTCCAATTTTAGCCGGAATGCTGCCCAATTTTCTGCAAATTACTTTTCCTTTTACATTCAAGTATTGGTTTTGGCAATCTCATTTTTGAACTGCTCCATGCATACCAAACCTATTCTTGAGTGCACGGGCCAGCATTCTTATTACTTTTGATCTCCTGGTTAATAAATTGATTTATTGATAATTTGATTTTACTTTTTACTACTTCTATATCTATCTGAATCATCATCAATACCCTATTTTTCCTGCTTGAATATGAGTTGACTGTTGCTTCAAATTGTGAAATTCTTGTTACTTAGGAACCAATCATCATGCCACTTACTCTGACTTTATTTTTACTTATTAGCTCACTTAGCCTTATACATATATCCTTACCTCTACCTTAGCCCCATTATAACCTTGAAAATACCTCATGATTTTTGTATGTCTATATTCTATAATTGTTGATTGGTTAGATGAAGAATAAAGTTATAGAAAGTAAGGATAAAAAGAAGAATAGAGGTATTAACCCAATAAACACAGAGTGACTAGAGAGTAAACACAAAATCCAGTGAGGGTTCAATAGCTCATCACCATATATCTCTACCTCTATTGTTAATTGTCTTGCAAGTTTGAAAAATATTTTTTCCCATCTCAATTGTAAAAGTGCTATAACATTATCTAAGGTTGGCTATGCGTATATGATTCCTTGAGAATGTGAATTAATTTAACTACATGTAAAGCTTTATATATAGGTGAATAATAACTAGATTTGCATGACTCATTTAGTTAGTTGCATCTAGGATAGATTGCATTGCATGAGATTCCACCACTTTACCTTACTCTTTATCTTGGATTTAGCATGTGGACATGCTATTGTTTAAGTGTGGGGAGGTTGATAAACCCATATTTTATGATATATATTATGCTCAATTTAAGTGATTTATTCAACCCTTCACCTACTTATTCATGGAAATTGCATTGTTTTGCTTTCCCTTCATTATTATGTGATATATGTGAAATACATGTTTTCTATGCTTTAAAAGTAATTATTTTAATTACCCTTTATTACCATTCGATGCCGTGATTTATGTGTTGAGTAGTTGCAGAGCTTCTAAGGCAGGAATGACTTAAAGGATGGAAAGGAAAGCATAAATTGGAGTTTTGGAGAAATTGGTAGTGACGCGTTCGCTTGGACGACGCGAACGCGTGGTTCGTGCTAAAGAGATTCGACGCGAACACATGAATGAGGCGAACGTGACTTGTGAAATACAATTGACGCAGGCGCATGACTGACTCGACCGCGTGAAAGAGCAACACTCCAGATGACGCGACCACGTGACCCACGCGGACGCGTGATGTTCGCGATCTGCAGAATTTGCAGATCTCGTTTCCAGCGATTTTTGGGCCCCTTTTGGCCCAGATCCAAATCAAAGAGGCACAGATTAGAGGTTATGAAGTGGAGGAATACATCCATATGGGGGATCGCCAGTTATTTTCACTTTTCATAGTTTAGATGTAGTTTTAGAGAGAGAGGTTCTCTCCTCTCTCTTAGGATTTAGGATTAGGATTTTTAGAACTTAGGAATATTTTCATCTTCTTCAAATCATAGGTTCAATGTTCTTTTTATTTGTCTTTCCAATTTGATTTATGAATTTGTCCATGTTAAAGTTGACATCTTTATTTAAATATAATTTGAGGTATTTCAGACTCATGATTGTTTTTCCTTATTTTTAATTTAGATTATTTACTATTGGCTTTGGTTAGGTAATTGGTAACACTTGAGTTGTCAAACTCAGCAGTGGTTGAAATTGGCAGATTCTAATTGATCTAGATCGCTCTAAAGCTAGTCTTCCCACAGGGATTGACTAAGACTTGAGGATCAACCTAATTAGCCCACTTGACCTTCCCTTCTTTAATAAGGATAACTAAGTGGGATTAAAACCCAATTCTCATCACACCTGATAAGGATAACTAGGATAGGAATTCTGATTCTAATATCTTGCCAAGAGTTTATTTTATCATTACTATTTTATTTTTCTTATCATTTAACATACTTGTTCCTTACTTTCAAAACTCCCAATTTACAAGACTTATAACCAATAATAAGAACATACCTCCCTGCAATTCCTTGAGAAGATGACCCGAGGTTTAAATACTTCGGTTATCAATTTTATCAGGGGTTTGTTACTTGTGACAACCAAAACGTTTGTAAGAAATGACTTTTGTTGGTTTAGAAGCTATACTTGCAACGGAAATTTATTCTGAATTCTAGACCACGCAAAAGTCCTCTCTTCACTGTGACACTGTGAAGACCAATGGTATTCAGCCTGATGTTTATAAGGTGTTCCTCTTTCAGTTTGCTGTACGGGACATAGCCAAGTAGTGGCTTGATACACAGCCCAAGAGAGCTTGGATACTTGGGATAAGTTCGTCAACAGGTTTCTGACCAAATTCTTTCCATCTCAGAGGCTGAATAAGCTGAGAACGGATGTTCAGACCTTCAGCCAGGGAGAAGGCGAGTCTCTCTATGAAGCCTAGGAGAGGTACAAGTTGATGCTCAAGAAATGTCCTCCTGATATGTTCTTAGACTGGATTTAGTTGCAGATATTTTATGATGGAGTCTTTGAGACCGTCAGAATATCTCTGGATAATTCTGCAGGAGGGTCACTCCACATTAAAAAGACCCCTGATGTTGCTATGCAGTTGATTGAGATAGTTGCTAACAACCAGTATTTATATTCTTCTGAGAGGACCTATATGAAGAAAGGAATCATGGAATCGGATGCTTTGGATGCGATTCTTGCTTAGAACAAGGCTACGTCTCAACAAATAAATGCCATTACTTAACCCTTGGGTGGACTATAAGTTTCACCTATTAATACCGAAGATGCTTCCTATGACATGAGTGGCAGATTCCCTCAAGGTGAGCCTTATAATTATGGTCAATTTTCCTCTAAACAGGTTAATTATATGGATAATTCCTCTAGACTCCCCAATAATTATTCTTTTTCCAAGATTTATAATCCAAGGTGGAGGAATCACCAAAACTTTTGGATGGGAAAATCAACCACAGAGGCACCAGAGCTTCAATAACAATCAGAACCATCAGAAAAATTTCAATTAGAGTGATTTCAACAACAACAATGCACCTTCTCATTCTCAAAAATCTTTTGACTTGGAATATATAGTTGCATAGCTCTCCAAGAATACTCTTAGTTTCATGCAGGAAGCCAGAGCTTCACTTAGGAACCTGGAGGTTCAGATGGGTCAAATAGCCACAAAGGTTGTTGAGATTGATCAGAGGACCACCAATACCCTTCCTAGCAACACAATTCTAAATCCAAGAGAGGAGTGCAAGGTTATAACATTGGTAAGTAGACCAGTGACAAGTGAGGAAACACAAGTTATTGAGAAGCCAGTTGAAAAAGAAGCTCCGAAGGAGGTGCCAAGCAAAGAGGAGCACGCCTCCCTATTCTCACAAATCCTATGATATCCAGGATAAGTCTCACCATACTCCCTATCGACTACAGGAATACAAGACAGGTCATTGGTATCTACCCAGGTTAAGAGATTAGATGGAACCTTAGTCGACATTTTCAAAACTACAGCAGGAGACATAAAAGCTACACCTACAGATGCAAAGTAAAAAGATCGTTACTAAGAGAAGTTGGACCTTGTCCAAAAAAAGTCGAGCGAAACCAGCAAAATCAAAGAAAGCCATTTTTTCCAAAAAAAGCAACCAAAAGGTGTCCCTCCTATGCAAACATCGTCAAATCGCAGCGACATCATTAGGGGCAACACAGATAAAAAATGGGCAACAAAATGGTAACAGATATAGTTCCACAAAGATCAACAAAGATAAGAAAATCCAAAAAATCAAAACAAGCAAAGAAATGATATCAATTTGCCATCAACGGAGTCCTTTAGACCCAAGCACTCTACACCAGCCTCAAAAGGAAAACAAAAAGACTTTTTTCAGCAAAAAAAATGAAACAACAGTTAGAGCAACTCTAAGATTTGAAAAACACAAGCACATCAACATTATCACCATTATTCAGAGCAGGTTCATGCATACAGAATTCAAGATCATCAGAAAATGGGTAAAGGAAACCAACCTTGATGAAGGTTTCGAAAAATGAAGGGGCACGTCAAACAGCAGTGAAAATGAAAACATTCCTCTCCGCACCACTTTTATGTATCCGGTGGTAATACTGGAAAACAAAATGCTTAGGGCCACGACCAAGACTCATAAAAGTAGCTGTGTTCAAGAATCAACATACTTAACTAGGAGAATCAATAACACTATCTAAAATTCTAAATTCCCATAGATGCCAATCATTCTAAACTTCAAAGGATAAAGTGGGATGCCAAAACTGTTCAGAAGCAAAAAGCTACAAGTCCCACTCATCTAATTAGAACTAATATTCATCGATATTTTAGAATTTATAGTATGTTCTCTTCTTTTTATCCTATTTGATTTTCATTTGCTTGGGGACAAGCAACAATTTAAGTTTAGTGTTGTGATGAGCAGATAATTTATACACTTTTTGGCATTGTTTTTAGGTAATTTTTAGTAGGATCTAACTACTTTTAGGGATGCTTTCATTAGTTTTTATGCTAAATTCACATTTCTGGACTTTACAATGAGTTTATGATTTTTTCTATGATTTCAGGTATTTTTTGGCTGAAATTGAGGGACCTAAGCAAAAATCTGATCAGGCTGACAAAGGACTGCTGATGTAGTTAGATTCTGACCTCCCTGCCCTTGAAATGGATCTTCTGGAGCTACAAAACTCCAAATGGCGCGTTCTTCAGAGCTTTGGAAAGTAGATATCCAGAGCTTTCCAGCAATATATAATAGTATATACTTTATTTGAGATTAAACGATGTAAACTGGCGTTCAACGCCAGTTCCATGCTGCATTCTGGAGTCAAACGCCAGAAATACGCCACGAACCAGAGTTAAACGCCAAAAACACGTTACAACTTGGCGTTTAACTCCAAAAGAAGCCTCTGCACATACAAAGCTCAAGCTCAGCCCAAGCATACACCAAGTGAGCCCCGGAAGTGGATTTCTGCACTTAGACTTATTTTTGTAAACCCTAGTAACTAGTCTAGTATAAATAGGACATTTTACTATTGTATTAGATGTC
This sequence comes from Arachis duranensis, assembly GCF_000817695.3. Lineage (NCBI taxonomy): Eukaryota > Viridiplantae > Streptophyta > Magnoliopsida > Fabales > Fabaceae > Arachis > Arachis duranensis. Next base: position 50,477,773 of record NC_029775.3, on the reverse strand, counting down.
TTTTGACCACATCTCTGGATGCCTAGTCCTTCGACTAGGTCCTTTTCTCTATTTTCGAATTCATATGCCATTTGTGGAGGCTGGCCATTCGGCCATGCCTGGACCATCACTTATGTATTTTCAACGGTGGAGTTTCTATACACCATAGATTAAGAGTGTAGAGCTCTGCTGTACCTCGAGTTTTAATGCAATTACTACTATTTTCTATTCAATTCAGCTTATTCTTGTTCTAAGATATTCGTTGCACTTCAACATGATGAATGTGATGATCCATGACATTCATCATCATTCTCACTTATGAACGCGTGACTGACAACCACTTCCGTTCTACCTTAGACCGAGCGCATATCGCTTGGATTCCTTGATCAGAATCTTCATGGTATAAGCTAGAATTGTTGGTGGCATTCATGAGAATCTGGAAAGTCTAAACCTTATCTGTGGTATTCCGAGTAGGATTCAAGGATTAATGACTGTGACGAGCTTCAAACTCGCGATTGTTGGGCGTGATGACAAACGCAAAAGAATCAATGGATTCTATTCCGGCATGATCGAGAACCGACAGATGATTAGCCGTGCTGTGACAAGAGCATTTGGACCTTTTTCACTGAGAGGATGGGATGTAGCCATTAACAACGGTGATGCCCTACATACAGCTTGCCATGGAAAGGAGTAAGAAGGATTGAAGGAAGGCAGTAGGAAAGCAGAGATTCAACTGGGACAAAGCATCTCCATATACTTATCTGAAATTCTCACCAATGATTTACATAAGTATTTATATCTTTATTTTTTGTTTATTTATTATTATTATTCGAAAACTCCATAACCATTTGAATCAGCCTAACTGAGATTTAAGTGATGACCATAGCTTGCTTCATACCAATAATCTCCGTGGGATCGACCCTTACTCACGTAAGGTTTATTACTTGGACGACCCAGTGCACTTGCTGGTTAGTTGTGCGAAGTTGTGAAGAAAGTGCTGAGTTATAAATGCGCATACCAAGATGAGCGCCATTGTTTAGATTACAATTTCGTGCACCAAGGTTTTGCCGCCGTTACCGGGGATTGTTTGGGTTTGGTCAACTGACGGTTCATCTTGTTGCTCAGATTAGGTAATTTTCTTTTTTGTTTTATTTTCAAAGATTTTTCAAAAATATTTCAAAAATTTATCACCTGTTTTCGAAAATTTTCAGAGTTTTTAGGAATGAATTCTAGAGTTTCATGTAACATTTTGAAGCCTGTTGGCTATAAAGCCATGTCTAATTCCCGGACCGGAGCTTTAGACTAACATTACATGATTCTTGAAATTCTGATTGAGGACTTTGGATTCATTACTTCCTTTTTCCAAAATATGTTTTCGAAAAATATAAAATAAAATCTAAAATAAAAGTCAAAAATATTTTTGTGTTTCTTGTTTGAGTCTAGTGTCAATTTTTAAGTTTGGTGTCAATTACATGTTTTTAAAAATTATGCATTTTTTGAAAAATCATGCATGGTGTTCTTCATGATCTTCAAGTTATTCTTGCTAGGTTTTCTTGTTTGATCTTGATATTTTCTTGTTTTGTGTCTTTTCTTGTTTTTCATATGCATTTTTGCATTCATAATGTCTAAACATGAAAAATTTCTAAGTTTGGTGTCTTGCATGTTTTTCTTTTCTTGAAAATTTTTCAAAAATAAGTCTTGATGTTCATCTTGATCTTCAAAGTGTTCTTGGTGTTCATCTTGACATTCATAGTGTTCTTGCATGCATTATGTGTTTTGATTCATAATTTTTATGTTGTGAGTCATTTTTGTGTTTGTCTCTCTCATAATTAAAAATTCAAAAAAATTATCTTTTCCCTATTTTTCTCAAAATTTAAAAAATTTGAGTTGATTTAGTTAAAATTTAAAAAAAAAACTTAAACTATTTCTTATAAGTCAAGTCAAATTTTCAATTTTAAAAATCCTATCTATTCAAAATCTTTTTCAAAAATTAAATCTTTTTCATTTTTTTATTTATTATTTTCGAAATTTTTAAAATTACTTTCAAAATCTTTTTCTTGTCTTTATTTCAAATTTTGAAAACTTTACTAACAATTAATGTGATTGATTCAAAAATTTGAAGTTTGTTACTCTCTTGTTAAGAAAGGTTCAATCTTTAAATTCTAGAATCATATCTTTTAAGTTTCTCGTTAGTCAAGTAATCAATTTTAATTTTAAAAATTAAATCTTCTTCAAAATATCTTTTTCAATCATATCTTTTTAAAATATCTTTTTCAAATTATATCTTTTTCAAATTTGATTTCAAAATATCTTTTCTAACTTCTTATCCTCCCAAAATTGATTTTCAAATCTTTTTCAACTAACTAATTGACTTTTTGTTTGTTTCTTATCTTTTTCAAAACCACCTAACTAATTTTATCTCTCTAATTTTCGAAAATTTTCTCCCTCCTTTTCAAAATTCTTTTTAATCAATTAATTGTTTCAAACTTTAATCTTAATTTTATTTTTTCCTTTAATTTTCGAAAATCACTGACTTATTTTTCAAAATTAATTTTCAAAATTCTCTCCCTCTCATCTTCGTCTATTTATTTATTTATTTACTAACACTTCTCTTCATCTCAAGAATCTGAACGTATCTTCACCCTTGTGTTTGGATTCTTACATTTTCCTTCTTCTATTCTTTTTTTCTTCTACTAACATAAAGGAATCTCTCTACTGTGGTAAAGAGGATCCCTATTATTATTTTCTGTTCCCTTCTTTTTTCATATGAGCAGGAGCAAGGACAAGAACATTCTTGTTGAAGCAGATCCTGAACCTAAAAGGACTCTGAAGAGGAAACTAAGAGAAGCTAAATTACAACAATCCAGAGAATACCTTACAGAAATTTTTGAAAAGGAAGAGGAGATGGCAGCCAAAATAATAATGCAAGGAGGATGCTCAGTGATTATACTACACCTACTTCCAAGTTTGATGAAAGAAGCATCTCAATCCCTGCCATTGGAGTAAATAATTTTGAACTTAAACCTCAACTACTTGCTCTAATGCAACAGAATTGCAAGTTTCATGGACTTCCATCAGAAGATCCCTACCAATTTTTAACTGAGTTCTTGCAGATCTGTGAGACTGTTAAGACTAATGGAGTAGATCCTGAAGTCTACAGGCTCATGCTTTTCCCTTTTGCTATAAGAGACAGAGCTACAATACGGTTGGACTCACAACCTAAAGATAGCTTGGACTCTTGGGATAAGCTGGTCACGGCCTTCTTGGCTAAGTTCTTTCCTCCTCAAAAGCTGAGCAAGCTTAGAGTGGATGTTCAGACCTTCAAACAGAAAGATGGTGAATCCCTCTATGAAGCTTGGGAAAGATACAAACAGATGACCAAAAGGTGGCCTTCTGACATGCTTTCAGAGTGGACCATTCTGGATATATTCTATTATGGTCTATCTGAGTTCTCCAAGATATCACTGGACCATTCTGCAGGTGGATCCATTCACATGAAGAAAACGCCTGCAGAAGCTCAAGAACTCATTGACATGGTTGCAAATAACCAGTTCATGTACACTTCTGAGAGGAATTCTATGAGTAATGGGACGCCTCAGAGGACAGGAGTTCTTAAATTTGATGCTCTGAATGCCATATTGGCTCAGAACAAAATGTTGACTCAACAAGTCAACATGATTTTTCAAAGTCTGAATGTATGGCAAAATGTATCCAACAGTACTAAAGAGGCATCTTTTGAAGAAGAAGCTTATGATCCTGAGAACCCTGCAATAGCAGAGGTAAATTACATCGGTGAACCTTATGGAAACACCTATAATTTATCATGGAAAAATCATCCAAATTTCTCATGGAAGGATCAACAAAAGCCTCAACAAGGCTTTAATAATGGTGGAAGAAATAGGCTCAGCAATAGCAAGCCTTTTCCATCATCTTCTCAGCAACAGACAGAAAATTCTGAGCAGAGCACTTCTAGCTTAGCAAACATAGTCTCTGATCTTTCTAAGGCCACTTTAAGTTTCATGAGTGAAACAAGATCCTCCATCAGAAATTTAGAGGCACAAGTGGGCCAACTGAGTAAGAAAGTCACTGAAACTCCTCCTAGTACTCTCCCAAGCAATATTGAAGAGAATCCAAAAAGAGAGTGCAAGGCCATTGATATAATCAACATGGCTGAACCTAGAGAGAAAGGAGAGGGCGTGAATCCCAATGAGGAAGACCTCATGGGACGTCTCTCAAGCAGGAAGGAGTTCCCTATAGAGGACCCAAAGGAATCTGAAGGTCATATAGAGACCATAGAGATCCCATTAAACCTCATTCTGCCATTCATGAGCTCTGAAGACTATTGTTCCTCTAAAGAGGATGAAGATGTTATTGGAGAGCAAGTTTCTCAATATATGGGAGCCATCATGAAGCTGAATGCCAAGTTGTTTGGTAATGAGACTTGGGAAGGTGAACCTCCCTTTCTCATTAGTGAACTAGATACATGGGTTCAGCAAACTTTACCTCAAAAGAAACAAGACCCTGGTAAATTCTTAATACCCTGTACCATAGGCACCATGACCTTTGAGAAGGCTCTATGCGACCTAGGGTCAGGCATAAATCTTATGCCACTCTCTGTAATGGAGAAGCTGGGGATCATTGAGGTACAGCCTGCCATATTCTCATTACAAATGGCAGACAAGTCAGTAAGACAAGCTTATTGATTGGTAGAGGATGTGCTAGTGAAGGTTAAAGGCCTTTACATCCCTGCTGATTTCATAATCTTGGACACTAGGAAGGAGGAGGATGAATGCATCATCTTTGGAAGACCTTTCCTAGCCACAGCAGGAGCTGTAATAGATGTTAACAGAGGAGAATTAGTCCTTCAATTGAATGGGGACTACCTTGTGTTTAAATCTCAAGGATCTTCTTCTGGAACCATGGAGAGGAAGCATGCAAAGTTTCTCTCAATATAGAGTCAAACAAAGCCCCCACAATTAAACTCTAAGTTTATTGTTGAGAGGCCACAACCAAACTCTAAGTTTGGTGTTAAACCCCCACATTCAAACTCTAAGTTTGGTATTGGGAGTCTACAATATTGACCTAATCACCTGTGAGGTTCCATGAGAGCCCACTGTCAAGCTAGTGACATTAAAGAAGCGCTTATTGGGAGGCAACCCAATTTTTATTTATCTAATTTTTATTTTTATTATTATTTTATGTTTTATTAGGTTCATGATCATGTGGAGTCACAAAACAAATACTAAAATTAAAAACAAAATCAAAAACAGCAGAAGAAACAACACACCCTGGAGGAAGGGCTTACTGGCGTTTAAACGCCAGTAAGGAGCATCTGGCTGGCATTCAACGCCAGAACAGAGCATGGATCTAGTGTTGAATGCCAGAAACATGCAGCAATCTGGCGTTCAAACGCTAGGATTGCACACTGAGGAAAGCTGGCGTTCAACGCCAGAAACATGCTGCAGACTGGCGTTGAACGCCCAAAACAAGCATAGAACTGGCGTTTAATGCCAGAAACAAGCATCAATCTGGCATTAAACACCAGGATTGCATGCAGAGGGTGTTTTACACGCCTCCTTGGTGCAAGGATGTAAATCCTTGACACCTCAGGATCTGTAGACCCCACAGGATCATCTCTGTGGACCCTACAGGATCCCCACCTACCTCAACTCACCTTCTCTCTCCTTCACCAATCACCTCAATCTCTCTTCCCTATCACCTCTTCACCACTCACATCCATCCATCCTTCTCACCCAAACCCACCCTAAATGGCCGAAACATAAACATCTCTCCCTCTCCTCCATATCTTCTTCTTCTATTCTTTCTTCTTTTGCTCGAGGGCGAGCAACATTCTAAGTTTGGTGTGGTAAAAGCATAGCTTTTTATTTTTCCATAACCATTTATGGCACCTAAGGCCAGAGAAACCTCAAGAAAGAGGAAAGAGAAGGCAATTGCTTCCACCTCTGAGTCATGGGAGATACAGAGATTCATCTCAAGGGTCTATAGCTCAGTAATAGAGCATTTGACTGCACATCAAGAGAGCCCACTCATGGACCTCATCAAGAAATCCCTGAGATGCCTCAAGGGATGCACTTTCCTCCCAACAACTATTGAGAACAACTCAACACTTATCCAGAAGACTTTAGTTATAACATGGATCAATTAAGGGTGGAACATCAAGAGTACTCTATCATTCTCCATGAAATTAGAGAAGATCAAAGAGCAATGAGGGAGGAGCAACAAAGGCAAGGAAGAGACATAGAAGAGCTCAAGGACATCATTGGTTCTTCAAGAAGAAAGTGCCACCATCACTGAGGTGGACTCATTCCTTATTCTTATTTCTCTGTTTTTTGTTTTTTATGCTTAATGTTTATCTATGTTTGTGTTTTTCCTACATGACATTAGTATTTAGTAGCTATGTCTTAAAGCTATGAATAATTCCATAAATCCTTCACCTCTCGTAAATGAAAAATGTTTCTAATTCAAAAGAACAAGAAGTACATGAGTTTCAAATTTATCCTTGAATTAGTTTAATTATATTGATGTGGTGACAATACTTTTTGTTTTCTGAATGAATGCTTGAACGGTGCATATTTTTTATTTTGTTGTTTATGAATGTTAAAATTGTTGGCTCTTGAAAGAATGATGAACAAGAGAAATGTTATTGATGATATGAAAAATCATAAAATTGATTCTTAAAGCAAGAAAAAGCAGTGAAGAACAAAGCTTGCGAAAAAAAAGTGGCGAAAAAAATAGAAAGAAAAAGGCAAAAAGAGTGTGCTTAAGAGCTCTGGACACCTCTAACTGGGGACTTTAGCAAAGCTGAGTCACAATCTAAAAAGATTCACCCAGTCATGTGTCTGTAGTATTTATGTATCTGGTGGTAATACTGGAAAACAAAATGCTTAGGGCCACAGTGAAGACTCATAAAAGTAGCTGTGTTCAAGAATCAACATACTTAACTAGGAGAATCAATAACACTATCTGAAATTCTAAGTTCCCATAGATGCCAATCATTCTAAACTTCAAAGGATAAAGTGGGATGCCAAAACTGTTCAGAAGCAAAAAGCTACAAGTCTCGCTCATCTAATTAGAACTAATATTCATCGATATTTTAGAATTTATAGTATGTTCTCTTCTTTTTATCCTATTTGATTTTTAGTTGCTTGGGGACAAGCAACAATTTATGTTTGGTGTTGTGATGAGTGGATAATTTATACGCTTTTTGGCATTGTTTTTAGGTAATTTTTAGTAGGATCTAGTTACTTTTAGGGATGTTTTCATTAGTTTTTATGCTAAATTCACATTTCTAGACTTTACTATGAGTTTGTGTGTTTTTCTGTGATTTCAGGTATTTTCTGGTTGAAATTGAGGAACCTGAGCAAAAATCTGATTCAAGCTGACAAAGGAGTGCTGATGCTGTTGGATTCTGACCTCCCTGCACTCGAAATGGATTTTCTAGAGCTAAAAAACTCCAAATGGCTTCTCTTAATGGCATTGGAAAGTAGACATCCAGAGCTTTCCAGCAATATATAATAGTCCATACTTTATTCGAGATTAGACAACATAAACTGGGGTTCAACACCAGTTCCATGCTGCATTATGGAGTCAAACGCCAGAAACACGTCACGAACCAGAGTTAAATGCCAAAAACATGTTACAACTTGGTGTTTAACTCCAAAAGAAGCCTTTGCATGTATAAAACTCAAGATCAGTCCAAACACACATCAAGTGGGCCCCGGAAGTGGATTTCTGCACTTAGACTTATTTCTGTAAACCCTAGTAAGTAGTCTAGTATAAATAGGACATTTTACTATTGTATTAGATGTCTTTTGACCACATCTTTGGACGCCTAGTCCTTAGAACAGGTCATTTTCCCTATTTTCGAATTCATATGCCATTTGTGGAGGCTGGCCATTCGGCCATGCCTGGACCATCACTTATGTATTTTCAACGGTGGAGTTTCTACACACCATAGATTAAGGGTGTGGATCTCTGTTGTACCTCGAGTTTTAATGCAATTACTACTATTTTCTATTCAATTCAGCTTATTCTTGTTCTAAGATATTCATTGCACTTGAACATGATTAATGTTATGATCCGTGACACTCATCATCATTCTCACTTATGAACGCGTGACTGACAACCACTTCCATTCTACCTTAGACCGAGCGCATATCTCTTGGATTCCTTGATAAGAATCTTCGTGGTATAAGCTAGAATTGTTGGCGGCATTCATGAGAATCCGGAAAGTCTTAACCTTGTCTGTGGTATTCTGAGTAGGATTCAAGGATTGAATGACTGTGACGAGCTTCAAACTCGCGATTGTTGGGCATGATGACAAACGCAAAAGAATCAATGGATTCTATTCCGGCATGATCGAGAACCGACAGATGATTAGCCGTGCTGTGACAAGAGCATTTGGACCTTTTTCACTGAGAGGATGGGATGTAGCCATCGACAACGGTGATGCCCTACATACAGCTTGCCATGGAAAGCAGTAAGAAGGATTGAAGGAAGGTAGTAGGAAAGCAGAGATTCAACAGGGACAAAGCATCTCCATATACTTATCTGAAATTCTCACCAATGATTTACATAAGTATTTCTATCTTTATTTTCTGTTTATTTATTATTATTATTCGAAATCTCCATAACCATTTGAATCAGCCTAACTGAGATTTATAAGATGACCATAGCTTGCTTCATACCAACAATCTCCGTGGGATCAACCCTTACTCACGTAAGGTTTATTACTTGGATGACCCGGTGCACTTGCTGGTTAGTTGTGCGAAGTTGTGAAGAAAATGCTGAGTTATAAACGCGCATACCAAGATGAGCGCCATTGTTAGAGATCACAATGTCGTGCACCAACCGTGCAACTTTTGCTCCCCGTTAAAAGTGCAGCATTTAAAATTTTCAAAACACGTCGAGTAACTAACCTTCAAAAAGGCGGGATACCCGACGTCTAAGCAGAAGCCATGAAATTGGTTATGCCCGACCTATAGAAAGCTCAAGACTCAAGTAGGGGAACTATTCATACTTTGGCCCAAAACACAAAAGCCAGGCCCAATAAAGATGAAAAGCCCACCTAAGAGGGTGGACTCTACCACATACCCGACCTCTTTAAAGAGGTCAGACACGATGAAAAGGGGTAGCTTATGCTTATCTGAATAAGTAACTGCCTCCCTAAATCTCTCTAACTATCTCTATCTTTGCTAAAAGATAGTTCCTAACAAACTTCCAAGTTAAAGGGAACGGTTATCCATCAATAAAGATGGTACTACTCCAACAAAGGTGGTTATCAACTCTACTATAAATACATTGACACCTCTTAGGTATATACACGTTCTAACCTACTAAAACCTGCTTAAAGACTTTGCTAACTTAAGCATCGGAGTCTCTTGTAAGCACCACCCCTTTTCTCATGAGGAACTCAGACAGTCGGCATTTCGACATTAACAAGTCAGATGCTGCTACACAAAGGACTTGCACCTCACGTTTAAGCCTAAATCAACGTTTCAGGTAACCCACATTTTGTAATTGCCTTCATGGGTGAGATAAGAAGTAGCGGAGGAAGTGTTGCCTTTCCTCCCAAGTTAAACCAGGCACGAATTATGATAATCGTGTCCTGTACAGGTCGGATAAGACGGCTCGAGTATCCTTGGGCGCTCTTTAGTGGTTTTAGGCCAACTATCTAGATTAATACAGACCCATAGATAAAGGAATAGCCTCTCTTGGATCAAGACTATTATTTTGGGTCAAAGTATGAATATATCTAAAACACACGACCAAAATTAAAAAAAAGATATTTAATACTTTTAGCCATAATTAAAATAAAAAGTTAGCTCAGTATTTTTTTTAAACACATTAAAATTATTGTTATTAACAATTTTTTATACATTTTATTTTAATAAATGTATAATATATACTTTAAAAATTTTATATTTTATATACTTTTATAAAAAAATTACCTTAACATGTCAAGTAAACCCTTAAAGTAATATGAGAAATTGATACGAAAAGTTCTTAAAAAATTCTATAATACTTATAAGTTATTTTTAAATATTAAACAAGTTCTTAAAAGATAATTTATAAGTACGTTATTATAATTTTTTTTTAATTTCTCACAGTTTAGCACCAAACACAGTAATTAATATTTTTTATTCCATTTTGTAAAGAAATTTGAACTCCTAATCTCTTGGTTATTAAGATATCTATATTGATAAGCAAAAGAGTAAAATCTTTTTTTGATTCTTATTTTTCTGAATTTAAACAACTCGTATATTAACAATTCGAAAATAATAATATACTCCTTATCTTTCATTTTCATTAGATGCGTGAATACTTATGTGAGAATTCTCAAAAAAAAAAAATGACAAAAAATATTTATGTGTGATGTAATTTATATAATTTGATCTATATCAATTTTATGTAGATGATAATTATTTGATTGGAACTTTTTAACTCTTATATATTTATCAAAATAATATTCTAGTTAAATAATTATTATCTCCTGCAACGTTGTTTTAGTGATTATATAATCAATAAGTAATTTCAATCAAATAATTATTATCTATATGAATAAGTAAAAGTTAGATTATATAAATTAACATTACAGTAAATATTTTTTATTATTTTTTACCGAAAAATTTTTATAAAAAAAACTTATACGTCTAATAGAAAAATGATAAAAGACGAATTATCAATTTTTTAATCGTTAAAATGCGTGCTGCTAAATTGAAAAATGACGAGGATCGAAAGTCCAATTCAAAATTTTCACAAAATATTTTTTTTTTCTTAGTAATATATAAGTACAAACCTACTAATATAATAAATTTCTCGTAAAAAGAAAACCAGCTACTTGTCTAATTCAGTTGGTTTATATTAACACGTTTGTATATCTAATTTATAATTATCAATTCAATTATAGATTTCTTTTACCCATCTCATTTTATTCTTAATTTGATTTAATTTAATCGATAAATACACACATTTATACGTACAAATAAATGGATATAAGTGGTTTAATAAAGAGAGGTTAAATCTAGCTTTTTTTTGTTTTATTTGCTTTTATTTTAAATTAGATGGAACTTAAAGAATCAGTTAAGTCTGTCCTTGTTAAAAATACAGGAGATACTTTTATTTTGTCTCTTGTCGATAAAAGAGCCAAAACAAGATTGTGAGGGAACAGAATTGCTGTGACATCTTGCTGGATTGAATAAGCAGGAGACAATTTTATTTTATCTCTTAGGGAATAAAACCAGAATCGAAATAGAGAAAGAAGACTGACACAACCTACATATATCTGGTTCAACCATCTTGTATAATGTGGCCTACATCCAATCTCCACCACAACAATGATGAAATTTTCACTATCTTTTACAAGGATTATATTCACCAATTTTCCTAGGATTCAACCCGATTCTATCTGGGATAAACCCAACTTCTATTCAAGCTAGTTTGACTAGGTTTACTCCTTAGATTTTCAGCCACTTAGTACTCACCTAACTTATTAAGAAAATTTCCTCAGGTTTTGTGAATTTTTCCTAATTTGTGCTTAAGAGTGAAAACATGCTTTTTAGACTTTAAAATTGATAAATTTAATTCACTTTAATTCCATTTGATGCCTTGATATATTTGTTAAGTGATTTCAGGTTTAGAAGGGAAGGATTGAATTGAAGAAATGAAGAAAAAGCTTGCAAAAATGGAGAATTCATGAAGAAATGAGATTTTGGTAATCTGTCCAACGACGCGGGTACGTGACCCACGCGTGCGCGTGGGAAGGAATCGTGAAGGCGACGTGTACGCATGATAAGGAAAGTTGCCAGTGACGCGTACGCACGTGACCTCATTAAAGGCAACAGGCTGGGGGCGATTTCTGAGCTCAAAGAGGCCTAAATCCAACTCATTTCTGATGCTTTTGTACCCAGAAATTGTAGGGGAATGGGGATTAATCATTGTTTAGTTTTTCATCATGTTTTAGGTTAGAATTCTAGAGAGAGAAGCTATCCCTTCTAGAATTTTAGAATTTAGGGTAGTTTAGGTCAAATTCTCTTAGATCTATGGTTTAATTCTTGCTTTGATTTAGTTTTCCCTTTTAATTTCTTGTTATTACATCTTTGGTCTTCTAGTTTTACTTGTCATTTCCTTTTTGTTGTTGCTTTTATCTTCATGAACTCTTGTAGATTTTGATTCTCTTTTAATGCAATTTCATATTTTCATGTATTTTAATTTTTATCGTAATTGCTATTGTTGAATTCTTGCGTATGTTAGTTATAGCTTTTATTGATTATTGCATTTCACTACTAGAAAATTAGTAATTATAGACGGATATTTCTGACATATTTTATCCCAAGAAAATACAGACAGAATTTCAGAAGGATTTTTTGTCGGAAAATAAAAAAAATAAATTAGCATAAATTACAGACGAAAAAGAAAATCCGTCAATAATTCTGTCGGAAAAATTAATTTTTTTTGTCGGAAATAATTACAGAAGAAAAATCCGTCTGTAATTAATTGGACAAAGATACTACATTTTATGAAATTATTTCAGACAGAAAATCCGTCTGTAATTTAAAATTTTCAGTCGGAAATAATAAGCTAAACCTACCATTGCCCGAGCCCCATTCCCAGCACACAAATAAAAGGAAATAAACACTAAACTTCTAACATGTGTCTGAAATAACAAACCCTAATTTCGATCCCAAATATCCAGATCGATCGAATTCCATGGCAAACCCTTCCTCATCATCCTCCTCCTCGTCTCAATTCACCTACTCCTTCGATCACTCTTACTTCCCCACCCCTTCCACCTTCAACAACCGCCTTACGTCCCACCCTCTCGTCCCCCTCCTCCCACCGTCGCCGCTGCCCCCGCTGCTACCGCATATAGCTATCCTCCTCCACCATCACACCACCACCAATTCCAGCGCGATGCTCATCAACTCTTCCAGCGCGACGCTCAGACCATCACCCCAGAGGCTCTCGAGAGCGTGAAGGCCGCCATAGACAACAGCGACATCGACCACAAGACCGACGCGAAGCGGAATATAGTTCCCCGCCGTGCCGCCGGGTAGAGGTGGGAGGATCCCTCGCTGGCCGAGTAACCGGAGAATGACTATCGCTTGTTCTGCAGCGACCTAGGGAACGAGGTGAACGATGATGTTTTGTCGAAGGATTTCACAAGATTCCCTTCGTTTAACATGGCGAAAGTTGTGAGAGAGAAGCGATCAGGTTAGATTTGTTTTCTGATTAGTGGATTTTTAGGTTGTTAAAATAGGATTAGATTAGGTTTTGATTCAGAATAGCTGAGAAATGTTTAAAATAGGATTTTTAGGTTGTTTTCTGATTAGTTAGATTAGAGATATTATTACATGAAATTGGTACATGAATGCAAATTTTTTGAACACAAAATAGTTGAAAAGGTACTGCTTTTACAACCATGGTGAGTAAAAGGCATCTTTTAAAAATTGCAAGAGATCAATCATTTTTGTATAAGAAAATAATTAATAATGGTTAGTAACGGATGCCCAATTGTATTGGTTGTGATTTCTCAAAATAGGATTAACGTTGCAAGCATAGACCCAAACCTAACAATCGGTCGCCGACCAAATTAGAAATTCACAAGATGTGTCACAACTTAAAACCAATTTTAAACCGAGAGTATTTAACCCATGGGTCGTCTCCCAAGGAATCACTAAAGGGGCAATGAGTGTGAAAATTCCAGTTGTAGTGATCAAGGGGTTGTCAATGAGAAAATAAACATATAAAGTAATAAAAGAACATGCAACATTGTAATGATTGAACTAATAAAGAAATTAAAGAACCTACTATGTAATATAAACAAGTCGAGTATAAAAGAGATTAACATGGAAATGTATGGAAAATTGAAAGCATAAAAAGGGGTCTTGGCTTGGAGAGAGCTAAGGGTCCTTTCCTAGTTAGAACCACAACTATGGCAATCATGCTGGATTAGTCTCACTTGATCAACCCTCACATCGGAAGGTAAGTTAAATGAGCATAAGTGTTCTTAACCCACAAATCCTAAATTGCTTGCTAATTACCTTAGCAACAAATTAGCGTTAGTGGGAACAAGAACAATTAACAACCCAAGGATTGACACTAAATGTTGGACATTCCAACTCTAGGAACCCAATTTCTCACTTTACCCAAGCCAAGAGACAAAAATTTAGCCTAAAACCATGTTTGATATTCTGTCAAACACTTGGTGGGAAAAATGCTTAAACATTAGAAAAAATAAGAAAAAGCTTGAAACTAAAAGCAACAATTGATCTTAATCAACAAGAATGAAATAAGAAAGCATAGAACAAGCATCAAATATCAAATTCATCAACAAGAAATTAAAATTGCAAAAGAGGAGTAGAATTGAACTATAACTTGAATTAGAAGAAAGAGTAATGACAACATAATTATAAAGAGTAATAACAAGAGAGTACTTACAATGAGATTAGCAAAATCCAATGAGCAAAAATGGAAATGGCACTTGGAATGTAAAAACCCTAATAGAGAAGATGAAAAACTTAGAGAAAACTAAAACTAAAAACCTCTACTACTACTCCTAAACTATCCTAATGATATGTTATCTTGTTTCCTTCATTTTTCCTTCAATATGAGCTAAAAGACATCAGAAATGGGCCCCTAAAGACCTCAAATCGTGAGTCACATGCTTTTCTAATAAAGTCATGCGTGGACGGACGCATAGGCGTGTGCGTCCGCACACTCTGCGAAAATTCCCTTCTGTACGTACGCACAAGTAGCTGTGCGCACGCACACTAGACGATGCTTGGTTGGACGCGCGATGCACTCGAAATGATCCACGCGCTCTGCTTGGGTTCCTGTGCGGACGCACAAGAGGCTGTGCGCACGCACAGGTGTCTGAGCTCATCTCCTTCGATTCTCCAAGTTTTCTCCACTTTGAATGCTCTTCTTCCATTTTCTCTAACCCATTCCTACCTTATACACCTGAAATCACTCACAAACATATCAAAACATCAAATGGGAGGCAAATGGAATAAAAATGGATCAAACTAAGCACAAAAGAGCATATTTTTATAATCAAGCACAATTTGGGAGTAAAGTTCAAAAGCATGCTATTCAAGGGAATAAGTGCAAGTTTATGTGATGAAGTCTATTCAATTCTAACCAAAAATCATCATCAAATATGGATTCATCAGTTTGTTAATGGTTTCTAAGTGATAAATCATAACACCTAACCATAACCGTCAAGTCCCGTCGTACATGTACGTGCATGCAATTCTGTTCTTTCACTAGGTTGAAAGGAATTAGGAATGGACATTAGAAACCTTGCTTACTTCACTTTTTGTCTGCAGGCTTGTTCCTGCAGGGGACACAGTTCGCTAATTATGCTTCCTTTGGCTACAAATCTTCGAATCTGCATGATGTAAAAGACTCTTTGTTCCTTTTTATTACTGGACATAGAGTTTGCTAATCGCCACATGATTATTCTAATGCAGACCTCTCCGAACAGAGCTATTAGAACTTTCATGGATTTTGAATTAGTGGCTTAGACCATGGATGGTATTTAACTCTTTCATCCATGTTCTTGTAGTAGCTGTATGATGAGCGGATAATTTATACGCTTTTTGGCATTGTTTTTAGTATGTTTTTAGTATGTTTTCGTTACTTTTTATTATATTTTTATTAGTTTTTATTTAAAATTTACTTTTCTGGACTTTACTATGAGTTTGTGTGTTTTTCTGTGATTTCAGGTATTTTCTGGCTGAAATTGAGGGACCTGAGAAAAATCTGATTCAGGGGCTGAAAAGGACTGCATATGCTGTTGGATTCTGACCTCCCTGCACTCGAAGTAAATTTTCTGGAGCTACAGAAAACCAATTGGCGTGCTCTCAATTGCGTTGGAAAGTAGACATCCTGGGATTTTCAGAAATGTATAATAGTTTCTACTTTGCCCGAGATTTGATGGCCCAAACAGGCGTTCCAAGTCAACTCAAGAATTCTGGCGTAAAACGCCAGAACTGGCACAAGAATGGGAGTTAAACGCCCAAACTGGCACAAAAGCTGGCATTTAACTCCAAGAAAAGTCTCTACACATGAAAGCTTCAATGCTCAGACCAAGCACACACCAAGTGGGCCCGGAAGTGGATTTTTATGTCATTTACTCATCTTTGTAAACCCTAAGCTACTAGTTCTCTACAAATAGGACCTTTTACTATTGTATTTTCATCTTTTGATCACGTTTTTATGATTGAACCCTCTTTGGGAGGCTGGCCATTCGGCCATGCCTAGACCTTGTTCTTATGTATTTTCAACGGTGGAGTTTCTACACACCATATATTAAGGTGTGGAGCTCTGCTGTACCTCGAGTATCAATGCAATTACTATTGTTCTTCTATTCAATTCAGCTTATTCTTGTTCTAAGATATCACTTGTTCCTCAACTTGATGAATGTGATGATCAGTGACACTCATCATCATTCTCACCTATGAACGTGTGCCTGACGGAAGGTCTAAACCTTGTCTATGGTATTTTAAGTAGGATTTGAGGATTGAATGACTGTGACGAGCTTCAAACTCCTGAAGGCTGGGCGTTAGTGACAGACGCAAAATAATCACTGGATTCTATTCCAACCTGATTGAGAACCGACAGATGATTAGCCGTGCTGTGACAGAGCGCGTTGAATATTTTCACTGAGAGGATGTGATTGTAGCCACTGACAACGGTGATGCCCAACATACAGCTTGCCATGGAAAGGAGTAAGAAGGATTGGATGAAGACAGTAGGAAAGCAGAGAGACGAAAGTGACAAAGCATCTCTATACGCTTATCTGAAATTCTCACTAATGAATTACATAAGTATCTCTATCTTTACTTTATGTTTTATTTATCTTTTAATCATTAATTCTCCATAACCATTTGAATCTGCCTGACTGAGATTTACAAGATGACCATAGCTTGCTTCATACCAACAATCTCCGTGGGATCGACCCTTACTCGCGTAAGGTTTATTACTTGGATGACCCAGTGCACTTGCTTGTTAGTTGTGCGAAGTTGTGATAAAGAGTTGAGATTGCAATTGAGCGTACCATGTTGATGGCGCCATTGATGATCACAATTTCGTGCACCAAGTTTTTGGTGCCCTTGCCGGGGATTGTTT
>NC_029775.3:50457916-50460425 GCF_000817695.3 Arachis duranensis | reverse complement strand
CTTTAGACTAAAGCTTTAGACTAACATTGCATGATTCCTGGAATTCTCATTAAGAATTTTGATATCCTTATTTTCTTTTCCGCTCAATTTTCGAAAAATCCAAAAAAAATTATAAAATCATAAAATCAAAAATATTTTATGTTTCTTGTTTGAGTCTAGTGTCTAATTTTAAGTTTGATGTCAATTGCATGTCTTTATTCTTCTAGTTTTTGAAAATTACATGCATTATGTTCTTTATTGATCTTCAAGATGTTCTTGATGATTTCCTTGCTCTGATCTTTAAATTCTCCTGCCTTGGTGTCTTGCATACATTGTTTATTTGATCTTAGTTTCATTTTGATTATTCCTCATTATTAAAAATAAAAAAAATTTTAATTTGTGTCTTTTCAAGTTAATAATACAGAGAATTGAAGATTCAGAATATACAGCAGAGGAATTACACAGAAAAAGCTGGGCATTCAAACCGCCCAGTGAAGAAGGAAAACTAGCATTTAAACGCTGGGCATTCAAAACGCCCAGTGAAGAAGGAAAACTGGCATTTAAACGCCAGCCAGGGTACCTGGCTGGGCGTTTAACGCCCAAAAGGGTAGCATTTTGGGCGTTAAACGCCAGAATGGATACCATTCTGTGTGTTTAACGCCATGATGGCACAAGAGGGAAGATTTTGTTTTTAATTCAAATTTTTTTTCAAGCTTTCATAATTTTTCAAAATCAAATCTTTTTCAAATCAAATCTTTTCAATCATATATTTTCAAAATCAATTTCTTTCCATTTTCAAAAATACTTGCTAACAATTAATGATTTGATTCAACATTTCAAGTATGTTGCCTTTTCTGTTGAGAAAGGTTTAATGTTTGAATCATATCTTTTCTTGTTAGCCAAGTCATTAATTTAAAAAAAAATCAAATCTTTTTAAATTGTTTTTCAATCATATCTTTTCAATCATATCTTTTTTTTAAAACCATAACTTTTCAATCATATCTTCTTAATCACATCTTTTTCAAAATAGTTTTCAATCATATCTTTTTGCTCTTTAATTTCAAAATCTTTTTCAAAAATCACTTAATTTCTTTCTCAATCTTAGTTTTCGAAAATCATCAATCAAATTTTCAAAATTTCTTTTAATTATTTTAAAATCTTTTACTTTAATTTTTCCCCTCTTCTCACATCCTTCTATTTATGGACTAACATGCACAATTCGAACTCTAAGTTCGAATTCTTCTGCCTCCTCCTTCTATTCTTCTTTTCCTCTAACACCTCAAGGAATCTCTATACTATGACATAGAGGATTCCATACTTTCTTGTTCTCTTCTCTTTCATATGAGCAGGAGCAAAGACAAAGGCATTCTTGTTGAAGCTGATCCTGAACCTGAAAGGACCTTGAAGCGAAAGCTAAGAGAAGCTAAAGCACAATTCTCTATAGAGGACCTAACAGAAATCTTCAAAGAAAGAAGACATGGCAGCCGAAAATAACAACAATGCAAACAATGCAAGGAAGGTACTGGGTGACTTTACTGCACCTACTCCCGAATTCTATGGGAGAAGCATCTCTATCCCTGCCATTGGAGCAAACAACTTTGAGCTTAAGCCTCAATTAGTTTCTCTAATGCAACAGAATTGAAAGTTTCATGGACTTCCATTGGAAGATCCTCATCAGTTTTTAGCTGAATTCTTGCAAATATGTGACACTGTCAAGACCAATGGGGTTGACCCTGAGGTCTACAGACTTATGCTATTCCCTTTTGCTGTAAGAGATAGAGCTAGGATATGGTTGGACTCACAACCTAAAGAAAGCCTGAACTCTTGGAAAAAGCTAGTCAATGCCTTCTTAGCAAAGTTCTTTCCACCTCAAAAATTGAGTAAGCTTAGAGTGGAAGTCCAAACCTTCAGACAGAAGGAAGGCGAATCCCTCTATGAAGCTTGGGAAAGATACAAACAATTGATCAGAAAGTGTCCTTCTGACATGCTTTCTGAATGGAGCATCATAGGTATCTTCTATGATGGTCTGTCTGAACTTTCCAAGATGTCATTGGATAGCTCTTCTGGAGGATCTCTTCATCTGAGGAAGACGCCTACAGAAGCTCAAGAACTCGTTGAAATGGTTGCAAATAACCAATTCATGTACACTTCTAAAAGGAATCCTGTGAACAATGGGATGAATAAGAAGAAAGGAGTTCTTGAGATTGATACTCTGAATGCCATATTGGCTCAGAACAAAATATTGACTCAGTAAGTCAATATGATTTCTCAAAGTCTGTCTGGAATGCAAGCTGCACCAGGCAGTACTAAGGACGCTTCATCTGAAGAAGAAGCTTATGATCCTAAGAACCCTTCAATGGAAGAGGTGAATTACATGGGAGAACCCTATGAAAACACCTATAATCCTTCATGGAGAAATCATGCAAATCTCTCATGGAAGGATCAACAGAGACCTCAACAAGGTTTCAACAACAATAATGGTGGAAGAAACAGGTTTAGCAATGGCAAGCCTTTTCCATCTTCTTCTCAG
>NC_029775.3:50451907-50456411 GCF_000817695.3 Arachis duranensis | reverse complement strand
TTTCTTGGAGTTGAACTCCAAGTTATAACGTGTTTTGGGCGTTCAACTCCGGATCATGACGTGTTTCTGGCGTTTAACTCCAGACAGCAGCATGTACTTGGCATTCAACGCCAAGTTACGTCGTCTATCTTCGCGCAAAGTATGGACTATTATTTATTGCTGGAAAGCCCTGGATGTCTGCTTTCCAACGCCGTTGAGAGCGCGCCAATTGGACTTCTGTAGCTCCAAAAAATCCATTCTGAGTGCAGGGAGGTCAGGATCTAACAACATCAGCAGTCCTTTTTCAGCCTAACTCAGATTTTTGCTCAGCTCCCTCAATTTCAGCCAGAAATTACCTAAAATCGCAGAAAAACACACAAACTCATAGTAAAGTCCAGAAATATGATTTTTTCCTAAAAACTAATAATATTCTACTAAAAACTAATTAAAACATACTAAAATCTACATGAAATTACCCCAAAAAGCGTATAAAATATCCGCTCATCACAACACCAAACATAAACTGTTGCTTGTCCTCAAGCAACTAGATAAATAAAATAGGTTTTAACAGAAATTAAGAAGTAATAATATTTTAGAGTTTTTTAAGTGGAGCTCAAATTCTTATTAGATGAACGGGGCTTGTAGCTTTTTGTTTCTGAACAGTTTTGGCATCTCCCTTTATCCTTTGAAATTCATAATGATTGGCATCCATAGGAACTCAGAATTCAGATAGTATTATTGATTCTCCTAGTGTAGTATGTTGATTCTTGAACACAGTTACTTTATGAGTCTTGGCCGTGGCCCTAAGCACTTTGTTTTCCAGTATTACCACCGGATACATAAATGCCACAGACAGATGACTGGGTGAACCTTTTCGGATTGTGACTTAGCTTTGCTAAAGTCCCCAGTTAGAGGTGTCCAGAGCTCTTAAGCACACTCTTTTTGCCTTGGATCACGACTTTAACCACTCAGTCTCAAGTTTTTAACTTGGACCTGCATGCCACAAGCATATGGTTAGGGACATCTTGATTTAGCCGCTTAGACCTGGAACTATTTCCTTAGGCCCTCCTACCCACTGATGCTCAAAGCCTTGGATCCTTTTCACCCTTGCCTTTTGGTTTTAAGGGCTGCTGGCTTTTATTCCTTTTCTTGATCCAATGATTTCTTGTAAAATTTTCTTTTCACTGCTTTTTCTTGCTTCAAGAATCAATTTCATGATTTTTCAGATCATCAATAATATTTTTCGTGTTCCTCATTCTTTCAGGAGCCAATATTCATAAAATTCAAGATAAAAATTATGCACTGTTCAAGCGTTCATTTAGAGAACAACAAGTATTGCCACCACATGTAATTAATTATAATTTTTATTATTAAGAACTCGAAAAATATAAATCACTTCTTTATTCTAAAAATCTACTACTTTATTCATGTCTGATGATGATGAGAAAAATAAATTATAACTTAATTGGAAATAAAACCAGAAGAGATATACTAATTACTACTATTACTACTATATATCTCCTAAGGTAAAACATTATCACAGAGTTAAAGCTAAAATTAGAACTCAACAACCTGTGTTTTGAGAAGTAGATGTTCCTCTAGTCTGTGGGGTGCTTTTCAAGGATTAATTTCTGGCGCTTCAGCTCCCTTAGATCATGCCCTTGCTCTTCCTGTTCCTTAAGCAGTTTGCAAAGAATGCTACTTTGATTGTTCTGTTCTTCCTTTATTTGGTTCATAGCTTCTTGCAATTTGAAAATAGATGCTTCAATATGTTCCCAATATTCGAATTGAGGAAGTTCTGGGAGGACTTCCTGTGCTCTCCTCTTGATTGGATCGTCCTGCAGCTGTTGTCTGTCCATTGATATTCTAGTGATTGGCCTTTCAACTGAAATATACTCTGTTATTCCCATCTTCACTCCAACATCTATGCAGAGCATAGAAATTAAGCTTGGATAGGCTAATCTGGCATCCTTGGAATTCCTGTTTGCTATTTTGTATAGTTCACACGAGATCAGTTGATGGACTTCTACTTCTTTTCCCAATATGATGCAGTGAATCATCACTGCTCTTTTAATGGTAACTTTAGAACGGTTGCTGGTGGGCAATATGGAACGCCCAATGAAATCCAGCCAGCCTCTGGCTACTGGTTTGAGATCTTCTCTTTTGAGTTGATTTGGGATGCCAGTCGTGCTGGTGGTCCACCTAGCTTCGGGGATGGATATATCCTCTAGAATCTTGTCCAGACCTTTATTTACCCTCATCATTCTCCTATTAAAGGAGTCTGGGTCATCTTTCAGTTGAGGGAGCTTAAAGATCTCCCTGATTTTGTCAGGATGGGTATGAACAATCTTTCCTCTGACTAAGGTCCGATGGTCATAGAGAGCAGCTCCAATTATTCTTTGCCTGTCTGTCTGCCATAGATTAGCATAGAACTCCTGAATCATGTTCCTTTCCACTTTCGTTTCAGGATTGGCTAGGATTTCCCAGTTCCTGTTTCGAATTTACTCTTGGATCTCCGGATATTCATCTTCCTTCAGGTCAAATTTGACTTCCGGGATCACTGATCTGTGACTCATTATTTTGAAGTAGTGGTCTGAATGTTCTTTAGTTAAGAACTTCCCTTGATTCCAAAGTGGCTTTGGAATATTCTCTTTCTTGCCTCTTGGGTTTGGGTTGTTTTCCTTTAGGGGCCATGATCAAAGTGAGAATGTTTTTGTGATCACGGATAAGCACACCAAACTTAGAGGTTTGCTTGTCCTCAAGCAAAATAAAGGAGAGAAGAGGAATAGGAGGAGAGCAAGTGTGGAGTGGTGGATGAGGAGAGGGGCGCCGAAAGTGGATATAAAGGGAGGGGGTGGGTATTCGAAAATAAGAAAAAGATACAATAAAGTGGATTTAAAGGGAGGGGGTGGGTTTTTGAAAATAAGAAGAGATATAAGATAAAATATATGATTTATAAAAGATAAATATGACAAGAAAAGGGTATAATTTAAAAAGATATGAATGATATTTAAAAATAAATTTGAAATTTATAATTTGAAAAAAAGTTTGAAAAGAAATTGGAAAAAGAGTTGGATTGGATTGAAAAAAAAGTTTATGTTTATGTATGAAGCCATATTTAAAAAAAAAGGGTTTTAGAAATTAGGATTTTTAGAAAACTAATTTGATTTGAGGGATGACAATTTGAAACATGTGTATGCAAGAAATCATGAATTGAAACATAAAAAATTAGAAAATTTGTAAAGAAAAACGAATTTAACCTCCCCCCCACCATCCTGGCGTTAAACGCCCAAACGCTGCATGTTTTGGGCGTTTAACGCCCAATTGATGCTTCTCCTGGGCGTTCAACGCCCAACTGCTGCTTCTTTCTGGCGTTGAACGCCAGGAAGTCCTTTGTCACTGGGCGTTTTTCTAAACGCCCAGGATGCTGTGGTTCTGGCGTTAAACGCCCAGAAGGTGCTTCTTTCTGGCGTTCAACGCCCAGATGGCTACCCTTACTGGCGTTGAACGCCCAGTGGGTGCTTCTTTTGGGCGTTCAACGCCCAAAACGTTTCTTACTGGCTTTTTGATGCCAGGAAGCTTTCCAAATTTCCCTGTAACTCTGTGAATTCAATCAATTGCTATTTCACCTTTTGAAGATAGTCTGGCATATACCTGTAAAACTTAATCAATTAGAAAAAAATAAAATTTGTGAATGGCTGGGTTGCCTCCCAGCAAGCGCTTCTTTAATGTCATTAGCTGGACTATTACTGAGTTTTTAATCAAGTCTCAGTTTTGAGCATTCTTGCTCAAAATTGCCTTCAAGATAATGTTTAACTCTCTGTCCATTAACAATGAACTTTTTGTAAGATTCATTATCCTGAAGCTCTATGTATCCATATGGTGATACACTTGTAATTACATATGGACCTCTCCACCGGGATTTTAATTTCCCAGGGAATAATTTGAGCCTTGAATTAAATAGCAGAACTTTCTGCCCTGGCTCAAAGACTCTGGATGAGAATTTCTTATCATGCCATCTTTTCGCTTTCTCTTTGTATATTTTTGCATTCTCGAAAGCATTGAATCTAAATTCCTCTAGCTCATTTAGCTGGAGTAAACGTTTTTCTCCAGCTAACTTGGCATCAAGGTTCAAAAATCTGGTTGCCCAGTAGGCCTTGTGTTTCAGTTCCACTGGCAAGTGACATGCCTTTCCATACACAAGCTGGTATGGAGAGGTCCCTATAGGGGTCTTGAATGCTGTTCTGTATGCCCACAGAGCATCATCCAAGCTCCTTGCCCAATCCCTTCTACGGTTAATTACAGTCCGTTCCAGGATTCTTTTGAGTTCTCTATTTGAGACTTTAGCTTGCCCATTAGTCTGTGGATAATATGGAGTAGCTACCATGTGGCTAACTCCATAACGAACCAAAGCAGAGTAAAGCTGTTTATTGCAGAAATGACTGCCCCCATCACTGATTAATACTCTAGGGGTACCAAATCTACTGAAGATGTGTTTCTGGAGGAATTTTAACACTGTTTTAGT
>NC_029775.3:50450165-50451329 GCF_000817695.3 Arachis duranensis | reverse complement strand
GTCTCAAATGCCTGCAGACACTCTTTATCAAAGATAAATGGCGTGTCAGCAGCTAGCAGGTTGCTCAGAGGTTTGGCGATTTTTGAAAAATCCTTTGTAAACCTCCTATAGAATCCTGCATGCCCCAAAAAGCTTCTGATTGCCTTAACATTGGCAGGTGGTGGTAATTTTTCAATTACCTCTACCTTAGCTTGATCCACCTCTATCCCCTTGTTCGAGATTTTGTGCCCAAGGACAATTCCTTTAGTCACCATAAAGTGACATTTTTCCTAGTTTAAAACCAGGTTAGTCTCTTGTCATCTCTTTAGAACAAGTGCTAGATGGTCAAGACAGGAGCTGAATGAGTCTCCAAATACTGAAAAGTCATCCATGAAGACTTCCAGAAATTTTTCCACCATATCAAAGAAAATTGAGAGCATACACCTCTGAAAGGTTGCAGGTGCATTGCACAGACTAAATGGCATCCTTCTGTATGCAAATACTCCAGATGGACATGTGAATTGCTTTGTCTGTAGAACATCCCGGGTCAGACAACTCGACCCAGGATATGAACAACTCCAGATGGATATGTGAATACTGTTTTCCCTTGATCCTGGGGATCTACTGCAATTTGATTATAACCTGAATATCCATCCAGGAAGCAGTAGTATTCATGACCTGCTAGTCTTTCTAGCATCTGGTCTATGATTGGTAAAGGAAAATGATCCTTTCTGGTGGCTGTATTGAGCCTTCTATAATCAATACACATACGCCACCCTGTAACTGTTCTTGTAGGAACCAATTCATTTCATTATGAACCACTGTCATGCCACCTTTCTTAGGGACAACTTGGACAGGGCTCACCCAGGGGCTGTCAGAAATAGGATAAATAATCCCAGCCTCTAGTAATTTAGTGACATCTTTCTGCACCACTTCTTTCATGGCTGGATTCAGCCGCCTTTGTGGTTGAACCACTGGCTTGGCGTCATCCTCCAGTAAGATCTTGTGCATGCATCTGGCTGGGCTAATGCCCTTGAGATCACTGATGGACCACCCAAGAGCTGTCTTGTGTGTCCTTAGCACTTGAATTAGTGCTTCCTCTTTCTGTGGCTCTAAGGTAGAGCTTATGATTACAGGAAAGGTATCACCTTCTCCCAGAAATGCATATTTCAGGGATGGTGGTAA
>NC_029775.3:50449537-50449861 GCF_000817695.3 Arachis duranensis | reverse complement strand
TTTGGACATCAATGAGGGTTCGGCCAGTTGCTAGGAAAGGTCTTCCTAGAATGAGAGTTGCACTCTTTTGCTCCTCCATTTTTAGCACCACAAAGTCAGTAGGAAAGGCAAATGGCCCAACCTTGACAATCATGTCTTCAATCACGCCTGATGGGTATTTAATGGAGCCATCAGCAAGTTGAAGACATATCCTGGTTGGTTTGATTTCTTCAGTCAAACCAAGCTTTCTGATAGTAGATGCATGTATTAGGTTGACACTTGCCCCAAGATCACATAAAGCTTGCTTGGTACAAGTACCTTCTAATGTGCATGGTATCATAAAGC
>NC_029775.3:50446520-50446811 GCF_000817695.3 Arachis duranensis | reverse complement strand
CATAGACAAGGTTTAGACTTTCCGGATCCTCAAGAATGGCCGCCATCAATTCTAGCTTATACCACGAAGATTCTAATTAAAGAAGCTAAGAGATGCCCATTCAGTCTGATGTAGAATGGAGGTGTTTGTCAGGCACACGTTCATGGATTGAGGAAGGTGATGAGTGTCACGGATCATCACCTCCTTCACAATTAAGCGCGAATGAACATCTTAGATAGGAACACACACACGTTTGAGTGAAATAGAAACAATTGCATTAATTCATCGAGATGCTGCAGAGCTCCTCACCAC
>NC_029775.3:50394730-50446297 GCF_000817695.3 Arachis duranensis | reverse complement strand
GTGTGTGCTGGGGCTGAGACTAAAGCTATCCACGTGCTGAGGCTTTTCTTGGAGTTGAACTCCAAGTTATAACGTGTTTTGGGCGTTCAACTCCGGATCATGACGTGTTTCTGGCGTTTAACTCCAGACAGCAGCATGTACTTGGCGTTCAACGCCAAGTTACGTCATCTATCTTCGCGCAAAGTATGGACTATTATATATTGCTGGAAAGCCCTGGATGTATACTTTCCAACGCCGTTGAAAGCGCGCCAATTGGACTCCTGTAGCTCCAAAAAATTCATTCCGAGTGCAGGGAGGTCAGGATCCAACAGCATCAGTAGTCCTTTTTCAGCCTAACTCAGATTTTTGCTCAGCTCCCTCAATTTCAGCCAGAAATTACCTGAAATCACAGAAAAACACACAAACTCATAGTAAAGTCCAGAAATATGATTTTTGGCTAAAAACTAATAATATTCTACTAAAAACTAATTAAAACATACTAAAATCTACATGAAATTACCCCAAAAAGCGTATAAAATATCCGCTCATCAGTAGGCACCATGACCTTCAAGAAGGCTCTGTGTGACCTAGGGTCAAGCATAAACCTCATGCCTCTCTCTGTAATGGAGAAGCTAGGGATCCTTGAGGTACAAGCTGCAAGAATCTCACTAGAGATGGCAGACACTTCAAGAAAACAAGCTTATGGACTTGTAGAGGATGTTCTGGTAAAGATTGAAGACCATTACATCCCTGCTAATTTCATAGTCCTAGAGACTGGGAAGTGCATGGATGAATCCATCATCCTTGGCAGACCCTTCCTAGCCACAGCAAAGGCTGTGATTGATGTTGACAGAGGAAAATTGATCATTCAAGTGAATGAAGAATCCCTTGTGTTTAAGGCTCAAGGATATCCCTCTATAACTATGGAGAGGAAGTTTGAAGAGCTTCTCTCAAAACAGAGTCAAACAGAGCCCCCACAGTCAAACTCTAAGTTTGGTGTTGGGAGGTCACAACCAAATTCTAAGTTTGGTGTTGAACCCCCACATTCAAACTCTAAGTTTGGTGTTGGGAGGTTCCATGAGGGCCCACTATCAAGCTAATGACATTAAAGAAGCGCTTGTTGGGAGGCAACCCAATGTTATATTTATCTATTTTCCTTTTGTTATTTTATGTTTTCTATAGGTTGATGATCATGGAAAGTCACAAAATCAATTGAAAAAAAGGAAAAACAGAATGAAAAACAGAAAGAAAAATAGCACACCCTGGAGGAAAACTTGCTGGCGTCTAAACCCCAGTGAAGACAGCAAATGGGCGTTTAACGCCCAGTCTGGCACCATTCTGGGCGTTTAATGCCAGAAAGGGCCACCAGACTGGCGTTAAACGCCAGGAAGGGGCAAGAAGCTGGCGTTAAATGCCAGAAATGGGCACCAGCCCGGCGTTTAACACCAGAATTGGCAAAAGGAGCATTTTTGCTCGCCACTTGGTGCATGGATGAATTTTTCTTGACACTCAGGATCTGTGGACCCTACAAGATCCCCACCTACCCCACCACTCTCTCTTTTCTTCACCCATTCACCAATCACCTCAACAACTCTTCCCCAAAAACCCCTCACCTATCAAATCCCACTATTCTCTTCACCACTCACATCCATCCTTCATAAAACCCAACCTACCTCACCATTCAAATTAAAACCACTTTCCCTCCCAAACCCACCCATTATGGCCAAACCATACACCCCCTCTCCACTCCTATATAAACCCATCTTCACTCCTTCATTTTCACACAACCTAAACACTACTTCTCCCCCTTGGCCAAACCACAAAGCCACCTCAATCTCCTCCATTTTCTTCTTCTTCTACTCCCTTCTTTCATCTTTTGCTCGAGGACGAGCAAACCTTCTAAGTTTGGTGTGGTAAAAGCATTGCTTTTTATTTTTCCATAACTATTTATGGCATCTAAGGCCAGAGAAACCTCTAGAAAGAGAAAAGGGAAGGCAAAAGCTTCCACCTCCGAGTCATGGGAGATGGAGAGATTCATCTCAAGGGTGCATCAAGACCACTTCTATGAAGTTGTGGCCATGAAGAAGGTGATCCCCGAGGTCCCTTTCAAACTCAAAAAGAGTGAATATCCGGAGATCCGACATGAGATCCGAAGAAGAGGTTGGGAAGTTCTTACCAACCCCATTCAACAAGTCGGAATCTTAATGGTTCAAGAGTTCTATGCCAATGCATGGATCACCAAGAACCATTATCAAAGTGTGAACCCGGACCTAAAGAATTGGCTTACAATGGTTCGGGGAAAATGCTTAGATTTTAGTCTGGGAAATGTAAGGTTGGCATTCAACTTGCCCATGATGCAAGGAGATGAACACCCCTACATTAGAAGGGTCAACTTTGATCAAAGGTTGGACCAAGTCCTCGTAGACATTTGTGAAGAGGGCGCTCAATGGAAGAGAGATTCAAGAGGGAAGCCGGTTCAACTGAGAAGGTATGACCTCAAGCCCGTGGCTACGGGATGGTTGGAGTTTATCCAACGCTCAATCATTTCCACTAGCAACCGGTTCGAAGTTACTATAGACCGGGCTATCATGATTCATAGCATCATGATTGGAGAGGAAGTAGAAGTTCATGAGGTTATATCCCAAGAACTTTATAAGGTGGCAGACAAGTCCTCTACCTTGGCAAGGTTAGCCTTCTCTCATCTCATTTGTCACTTCTGTAATTCAGTTGGAGTTAACATAGAGGGAGACATACTCATTGATGAGGACAAGCCCATCACTAAGAAAAGGATGGAGCAAACAAGAGATCTCACTCATCATGAAATCCCTGAGATGCCTCAAGGGATGCACTTTCCTCCACAAAATTATTGGGAGCAAATCAACACCTCCCTAGGAGAATTGAGTTCCAACATGGGACAACTAAGGGTGGAGCACTAAGAACATTCCATCCTCCTCCATGAAATTAGAGAAGATCAAAGAATCATAAGAGATGAGCAACAAAGGCAAGGAAGAGACATTGAGGAGCTCAAGCACTCCATAAGATCTTCAAGAGGAAGAACAAGCCGCCATCACTAAGGTGGACCCGTTCTTTAATCTCCTTGTCCTTTATTTCTCTGTTTTTCGAATTTTTATGCTTATGTTTATCTATGTTTGTGTTTTATGATCATTAGTGTCTTAGTTTCTATGCCTTAAAGTTATGAATGTCCTATGAATCCATCACCTTTTCTTAAATGAAAAATGTTCTTAATTGAAAAAGGGAAGAATTGCATGAATTTTGAATTTTATAATAGATTAATTATTTTGATGTGGTGGCAATACTTTGACTTCTGAATGTATGCTTGAACAGTGCATATGTCTTTTGAATTTGTTGTTCATGAATTTTGGATCTTGAAAGAATGATGAAAAAGGAGACATGTTACTGAGGATCTAAAAAATCATAACAATGATTCTTGAAACAAGAAAAAGCAGTGAATTCAAATAAAAAGAGAGAGAAAGCAAGCAGAAAAAGCCAATAGCCCTTTAAACCAAAGGCAAGGGTAAAAATAAAGTCGTGATGCAAGGCAAAAAGAGTGTGCTTAAGAACCCTGGACACCTCTAATTGGGGACTCTAGCAAAGCTGAGTCACAATTTGAAAAGGTTCACCCAGTTATGTGTCTGTGGCATGTATGTATCCGGTGGTAATACTGGAAGACAGAGTGCTTTGGGCCACGGCCTAGACTCATAAAGTAGTTGTGTTCAAGAATCATCATACTTAACTAGGAGAATCAATAACACTATCTGAATTCTGAGTTCCTATAGAAGCCAATCATTCTAAATTTCAAAGGATAGAGTGAGATGCCAAAACTGTTCAGAGGCAAAAAGCTAAAAGCCCCACTCATCTAATTAATACTGATCTTCATAGATGTTTTTGAAATTCATTGCATATTCTCTTCTTTTTATCTTATTTGATTTTCAGTTGCTTGGGGACAAGCAACAATTTAAGTTTGGTATTGTGATGAACGGATAATTTATACGCTTTTTGGCATTGTTTTTAGTATGTTTTTAGTATGTTTCAGTTAGTTTTTATTATATTTTTATTAGTTTTATTTAAAATTCACTTTTCTGGATTTTACTATGAGTTTGTGTATTTTTCTGTGATTTCAAGTATTTTCTAGCTGAAATTGAGGGACCTGAGCAAAAATCTGATTCAGAGGCTGAAAAGGACTGCAGATGCTATTAGATTCTGACCTCCCTACACTCGAAATGGATTTTATGGAGCTACAGAAGCCTAATTGGCGCGCTCTTAACTGCGTTGGAAAGTAGACATCCTGGGCTTTCCAGCAATGTATAATAGTCCATACTTTGCCCGAGATTTGATGGCCCAAATAGGCATTTCAAGTCAGCTCAAGAATTCTGGCGTAAAACGCCAGAATTTGTAAACCCTAAGCTACTAGTTCTCTACAAATAGGACCTTTTACTATTGTATTTTCATCTTTTGATCATGTTTTTATGATTGAACCCTCTTTGGGAGGCTGGCCATTCGGCCATGCCTAGACCTTGTTCTTATGTATTTTCAACGGTGGAGTTTCTACACACCATAGATTAAGGTGTGGAGCTTTGCTGTACCTCGAGTATCAATGCAATTACTATTGTTTTTCTATTCAATTCAGCTTATTCTTGTTCTAAGATATCACTTGTTCCACAACTTGATGAATGTGATGATCCGTGACACTCATCATCATTCTCACCTCTGAACGTGTGCCTGACAACCACCTCCATTCTACCTTAGATTGAGTGAATATCTCTTGGATTCCTTAATCAGAATCTTCGTGGTATAAGCTAGAATTGATGGCTGCATTCAAGAGAATTCGGAAGGTCTAAACCTTGTCTATGGTATTCAGAGTAGGATTCAAGGATTGAATGACTGTGACGAGCTTCAAACTCCTGAAGGCTGGGCGTTAATGACAGACGCAAAAGAATCACTGGATTCTATTCCAACCTGATTGAGAACCGACAGATGATTAGCCGTGTTGTGACAGAGCGCGTTGAACATTTTCACTGAGAGGACAGGATTGTAGCCACTGATAACAGCTTGCCATGGAAAGGAGTAAGAAGGATTGGATGAAGACAGTAGGAAAGCAGAGAGATGGAAGGGACAAAGCATCTCCATACGCTTATCTGAAATTCTCACCAATGAATTACATAAGTATCTATATCTTTACTTTATGTTTTATTTATCTTTTAATCATTAATTCTCCATAACCATTTGAATCCACCTGACTGAGATTTACAGGATGACCATAGCTTGCTTCATACCAACAATCTTCGTGGGATCGACCCTTAGTCGCGTAAGGTTTATTACTTGGACGACCCAATGCACTTGCTGGTTAGTTGTGTGAAGTTGTGATAAAGAGTTGAGATTTCAATTGAGCGTACCATGTTGATGGCGCTATTGATGATCACAATTTTGTGCACCACTGTACTAGTTTTTATGACTTCTTTTTTGTTCTAATTAATTGTTTATGGTTGTGGTAGTTTTCATTTTCAATTGATTGAACCTCACTTTGGCTGCTTTTGGTTTTACTTTAACACTTGGAATATCATAAAGCAGAAAAGTGATAAGAACATAGTGATAAGAATAGCTTTTGTGTTACTGTGATGGTATTTTTGCTTTTGCTTTAGTTATCATTATTGTTATTAATATTGTTTTTTCCTATGTATATATATATATATATCATACCAATTTGGAAAATGACTTAGCATGGTGGAGTGTTGTGTGTGTTGTCATAGATATCATTTCTCTCTGTTGCTACTTAATTTGATATCTTAAGATAGTGCTGCCATGCCTTGTCCCATTTACTTTCACCTGATTCCCTTTTTTTTCTCTTTAGTATTCTAGTGTACGAGCTATGACAACTGCACTTTGGTGTAACTTTCTTGTTTTCTCTCTCAAGTTTGGAGTGTATTTTGCTACCTCTAGCCATGTTATGGGAGTGAATAACATGCACTACTTATCACTCATTATGATTTTGGCTATGTTTTTTCTCAGCAACAGTTATTCAAAGCTTTCCACATTCTTCTGCTATTTAAAGCTATGCACATTATTCAGTTGAATGGAACTTCTATATAAATAAGAAGATCCATATAAATCGTGTCAGATTTATTTCTCGCATCTCGTATTGGTTAACACAAGTTGTGTGACTTAAAGAAGATCCAAACGTAGCCTTAAGTTAGTTAGAAGCTTGCTGACTTGGCATGGGATGTTATACATTTAGTTGTATGATAGCCATGTTCCTTCAGCACTAATATCTTATCTTTTCCTTCTATTTTTCTTTTTAATTTTGAAATATACAGGGTGATTACATCAAAGAAGGCCAAGTAATAGGGTATCTAGATCAGTTTGGCACTTCACTTCCTATTAAGGTGATTTTTCTTAGCCTCTTTAATTGTGAGTAATTCTGAAATGTCTACTTCCTACTGGCCGTTTTTCTTTTTATCTTTTTTTTTGGGTTAAATTTAAATGTGAGTAATCACTAAGCCTCACAAGTTCCACTGCATTAGAGCTCAAGTTTCAGGTGATTCAGATAGAACTGTTAGATATATAATATGGTTTGTGTTTATGATCACTAATATGAATGTTAATGTTTATACTCTATACAAGGTTAAACAAAAAATTGAGGGGATTCCTGAGAAAATAGATTCCAAGGATGATAACTTAGTATTTGTTGTTGGTGCTATTGGTAGAGTTGGTTCAAGAACTATTAGGTACATTTGTTAGTACTCTTCAATTCACTTGTTCTTTAAGAAGAAACTTCTTTTCTATAAAATGCTGACTAGTGATAGTTTTATTTCAGAGAGCTTATAAAACATGGATTTAAAGAAAGAGCTAGAGTGAGGAGTGCTGAGAGAGTTGGTCCACTAATCAAGGTACATGTTCTATCTTATGAACAAGATTTGGTATCCATTAGTGCTTGATATGAAAAGGATGTGCATTAAGATATAGAACATATGCAAAGTGTTGAGCAAATGAAGCTTGATGATGGAACAAGTGGATGGAAGAGGACTGGTTACTTCATTAGGAATAAATAAATTTGGTTTACCTGCAGCTATTTGATAAACCACTATTTTATGGTTTACAATGTGTTTAATTGTGTGGTTTTATCATGATCTTTACCCACTTATTCATATAATTAGCATGCATTTATATTTCCTTCCTAAAATTATTACATGATTGAAAACTTACTTCCTAAAGACTTTTGATTAGGTATTTTAATTCTCCTTTATTCCATTCGATGCCGTGATTTGTGTGTTAAGTGTTTCAGGCTTTATAGAGCATGAATGAGTGGGAGATTGGAAAGGAAGCTTGCAAAAATGGAAGGAATACAAGAAATTGAGGAGATGACCAGCGAGAAGTGATGCGGCCGCTGATGCATGAAAACTTGTCTCTCAACAAATTTCCCTTCGGCAAGTATACCGAATTGTCATCAAGTAAAACTCACAATAGAGTGAGGTCGAATCCCACAAGGATTGATTGGTCAAGCAAATTTAGTTAGAAGAATATGCTAGTTGAGCTAAACAGAATTTAGATTGAGATGCAAAAATTTAAATGACTGGAAAGTAAATAACAGAAATTAAAGTTCAGAATATTAAATGGGGATTGGGGTAATGAGCATGAAATTAAATGGCAGAAAGTAAAGAGAATGGGTAAGATCAGAAATGGGGAAATAATTGGGTTCAGGAGATGTTGCATTCTCCGGATCAAGTTCATTCTCCGGATCAAGTTCATTCTCATCTCTTCCTCAATCAATGCATTCATTGATCTTCTTGGCAATCTTAAGTGATTGGATCCCAATTCCTTGGCAATCCAATCTCTCTAAGCTTGAACAATTGCCCAATTCCTTGATTTAATTGCTCATGGAAAGAGATGAAGTGTGGTCACTGATTATACCACATGCATTTCCAAATCAAAGTGTTGGGAGGGTTACATGTCACTATATCCGCCCAAACCCCAATTTGGTCCAACATGAGAAAGCATTTCTAGCATGATCTCCTCATCCCTTTTCCAAGGCTCAAAGGAGATCCAATTATGCAGAATTTCTTTTCCAAGACAACTAACCAATTGAATTAAGATCGAAAGCTTTCTAGTAAGATCAACAGAAAAGAAAGAAGAAGAAGAATGAAAACTATAATTGATCCATCAAATTACAACAGAGCTCCCTAACCCAATGAAAGGGCTTTAGTTGTTCATAGCTCTAGAAATGAAAAATGGCAGAAAAGAAGAATCCATGCTAAATGTGCAGAAAAGTAAATCTATAGAGAGTAGTTGCCAAAAGTGCGAAGCTTCTCTATAGTTCAAAACTACTCCTATATATACTACTCCTCTTGATCTTCTAGTGAGTTCTTCAAGTCTTGGATGTGGGCTCTGGATCTTGAGTTGAAGCAGTTCTCATCTTTAGTGGGCCCAACTTGCAGAGAAATATGAATTAGGCTTGGGTATTTAATAAGATTTAACGTTGAGTGCCATTGTGGGTTCGAGAACGTTAGTGGCATTCACTTTTTCCACTAACGTTCCACCCTCATATATCCACGTTAAATCCAATGTTAGTGGTCTTAACGTGACCACTAACGTTGCTTTCTCAAATTATGGCCAATGTTATTGGGACTCACTTTTCCCAATAACGTTGGCTTATACCCCTTCACGAACGTTAATGGGAATCACTTTTCCCATTAACGTTGCTTAGTGCCCCTTTGTTCCTACGTTAGGGTTCACGTTAGTGTAGCTAACGTGACTCTTAACGTAGGTGTGTTTCACCTTCAAGAGCGTTAGTGACACTCACCTTTGTCACTAACGCTCTAAATGCCAAATTCT
Organism: Arachis duranensis; assembly: GCF_000817695.3. NCBI lineage: Eukaryota > Viridiplantae > Streptophyta > Magnoliopsida > Fabales > Fabaceae > Arachis > Arachis duranensis. The sequence continues at coordinate 50,437,471 of NC_029775.3, read as the reverse complement.
CTACGTTGGAACTCACGTTAACTAAGTTAACGTGGCTCTTAACGTAGTAGTGATGCCATCTTCCAACGTTAGTGACAAAAGTGAGTGTCACTAACGTTGGCTCCTTGATCTCAACTCCACGTTAACTTTCACGTTAATGGTCTTAACGTGAAAGTTAACGTAGGATATGCTAGTTGGTCCAACGTTAGTGACAAAAGTGAGTGTCACTAACGTTGGCTTTTGTTTTCCTCTTCCACGTTAGAGTTCACGTTAACTATGTTAACGTGACTCTTAACGTGGATCATTGCCAAGTTCTCCAACGTTAGTGGTGTTCACTTTTACCACTAATGTTGGAGGAAAACGTTATTGGTGTTCACGTTTTCTCTTAACGTTGGAGTTCCCTTTTGCTTCTACGTTAACTACCACGTTAACTTAGTTAACGTGGCAAGTACTGTAGGCTATGGATGGCTTCGCAGGCGTTATTGGTGATCACTTTTCTCATTAACGTTGCAAGCTTTACCATTCCACGTTAGTGTTCACGTTAACTAGGTTAACGTGAATACTAACGTGGTTCTTCCTTGCTTCCTTTGCCCTGAAATCAAGCAATTAAAGTGCATCAAAGCTCTAGCCAAAGTCATGAGATTATGCATCATCAATTTATAATGCAATTCTAGCAAAATACTCATGAAATCATGCAAAGTTCACAGTAGTTTCTTGAATCAAGGTGTGAGTGTATTTTCATCCAAAACTTGCCTTATTCACTAAGAAAATGCATGAAACTACCCTAAAACAGTAAAGAAAAAGTTAGTGAAACTAGCCCAGATGCCCTGGCATCAGCCGCATAACTCACGCGCCCACGCGAAAGAGAGGAAATCGCAGTGACGCGGTCGTGTGGCTCACGCGACCGCGCGGATTGGAAAAGCATAAGCGACGCGGAGGCATGGACGACGCGCCCGCGTGGAAAAGCAAAACGCCGAATGACGCGTCTGCATGAATGATGCGACCGCGTGACGTGCATGATCTGCAGAATCTCAAAAGTTGCTGGCAGTGTTTCTGGGCTGGATTTCAACCCAATTTTTGGCCCAGAAACACAAAATAGAGCCAGGGAATATGCAGAAACAAGAGACAACATTCATTCCACACAATTCTTAGTTTTAGATCTAGTTTTTACTCCTCCTCTAGGTTTTCTCTCTACACATTCATAGTTCTTAGGATTTTATTTTCTATTGCTTTTTGCATCAGGATATTGAGAAGAGTTATTACCTCATCAAGACTTCGTCATTCTAGTTCGTTTTCTTTATTTGGCTTTACTCTTCCATGTCCTTTAATTTACTCAATTCTATTATTGGATTATTTTAGAATTTATTAATACAAGAATTACCTTTATCTTTAATTGATTCCTTTGAGTTTTTATTTATCATGTCTTTCTTTAATTCCTTTTCCTATGTTATGAGTTCTACATTCAAAATGAGCGAGTAGTTCCCTAACTTGATGGGAAGTTAATTGAAAGGAACCCTTGAGTTGGGGTGCTCAAAGGAAAAATTGTAATTGGGTTCATTGTTGGAATGCCCTCTAGTCACTGACACTAATCCTTTTCAATGAACGGATTGGGACTTGTGAATAGAAATAGCATTCCAACTTGTTTGACTCTCCCTTACCTAGTAAGGGATAACTAAACAGAGCAACCTTCAATTATCAATTAATCTTGAGAGTACTTCAACAAGAATATGGCTTCCAACTAATCTACTCCCAGTCAAGGCTTTTATTTAAAATTAATTAAATTCTCTAAATTAATTTCATGTTTATCAACTCAACCATTTTTGAAAACACCTGATTGATAAAATAGCACATCTCTCTGCAACTCGTTGGGAGACGACCTGGGATTCATATTCCTAATATTTTAATTTTAATCATTGTGACAACCCTTTTAAATTGATAAGCGAATTTTCGGCTGGTTAAGGATTGTACTTGCAACGTATTTCTATTGATAATTTCTTAACTTGCCAATTTCAGCCACGTCAATTTTTGGCGCCGTTGCCGGGGAGTTGCAACAGTGTGCTAATTTATTGATTGCCATTTATTTAATTGCAATTTTTCTTTTTATTTTGTCACTGTGAGCTGTACGTTTCTTTCATTAAATGATGCGTTCACTTCCTGATCCAAGCTTGCCAGTATTTGACCTTGAGATTGAAAGAACTCTTTCACCTATAAGGCAAGCTCAGCGTCGGCGAGTCCTCTCTGAGGACGAACCTGAAACGTCATCTAAGAAAGAAACAAGCTCCCTCCCTACTGATCCAGTTAATTTATGTGCAGGCGACATGGCAGCACCAAGGAGAGTCACTATCCAGGAGGAAGAAGCTCCTAATTTTACACTACAACCATTCCAGGCACACCATCCAGCAGTGGCTGTGGATTTCGAAAAAAAATCTTTGCTACTCAACTTGATGCCTAAGTTTCATGGCTGATAAATCCCATTTTTAGGGTTTATCTTGTATTGATTTTAGGAGATTTTATTACCTTTTACCCATATTTATTCAATGAATTAGCATGATTTTGTGATTGTCTCCTTATTTGTGCTTAGATGTGAAAACATGCTTTTAGACCTTTAATTTGATGATTTTTTATCTCCCTTTGATTCCACTAGATGCCTTGATGTGTTTGCTAGTGATTTCATATTGAAAAGGCTAGGAATGGATCAAAAGAGTGAAGAGAAAAGCATGCAAAGTGGAGAAATCATGGAAAGTCAAAGAAGTTGAACTCGCCCATGGACGCGCGCGCACACTTGGCACTTGCGCGCACCTTGCGAATCACCCCATGGACGCGTACGCGGGCTGTGCGCGTACGCGTCGGTGTCGGTTTATGATTTTTTAATGAAAACGCACCCAACGGATTCTCAAGGGTTGTGGGGCCCAATCTCAACCAACTTTGGCGCCAGAAATGCTATTTAATGCCAAGGAATGAAGAGCAAAGGGAGAACAATTCATTCTTACACATTAGGATTAGTTAGAAGTAGTTTCTAGAGGGAGAAGCTCTCACTTCTCTCTAGAATTAAGATTAGGATTAGGATTAGGTTTAGTTCTTAGATCTAGGTTTTAATTCATGCATTCTTCTACTTCTACTCTTCAATTCCTTGTAGTTACATTCATTCTTCTTCCATTCTTTTGTTGTAATCTCTTTTATGTTGTTCTTGTATTTTGTTGTAGATCTACTCTTGTTCCTTATCTTTTCTTTCAATTCAATTCAAGGTAATTCAATAATACTTGTGTTTCCTTTAATTGTTGTTGTTAATTCTTTACATTTGATTGTTGTTAGAATTAATTCTTGTTGTTGATTTACTATGCTTTTCTTTTATGCCTTCTAAGTGTTTGAGAAAATGCTTGGTTGGATTCTAGAGTAGAGTTTTATGCTCTTGGATTGGAAAGGTAACTTAGGAACTCTTGAGTTACTAATGTCCAAGTAATTGATGATTGGGATCCATTGACTCTAGTTCTCACTAATTGAATTAGTGGAGAGTTAGGACTTATGGACTAGGATTGATATAGCTCATTTGACTTTCCTTTACTACTAGTTAGAGGATGACTTAATGAGATTAATCCTTGCCAATTCTCATGTTGTGGTTAGTAATTAGGATAGAGATTCTTGACCACCAACTCTTGCCAAGACCTTTTTAGCCATTAGCATTTAACTTCCATGTTTCTTATCAAAACACCAAAAATAACTCATAACCAATAACAAGACACTTTATTGTAATTCCTAGGGAGAAGGACCCGAGGTTTAATACTTCGGTTTATAAATTTTAGGGGTTTGTTTTAGTGACAAACAACTTTTTGTATGAAAGGATTATTGCTTGGTTTAGAAACTATACTTTACAACGAGACTTTATTGGTGAAATTCTAAACCGTCAAAAATCTAATCATCAAAATGGCGCCGTTGCTGGGGAATTGCAATGGTGTTATGTTATTGGTTATTGTATATATGTGAATAGTGTGAATATGTTTGCTTTTGTTAGCTCTTGCTAGTTTTAGGATTTAATTTTCTTGCTTCTTATTTGATTTTGTTTTTATTTTCCTCTGGCTATCATGAATTCTCACCTTGGCTATGAGTTTGGTTATCAACATGTTGTAGGTGATGAGAACTATAATGAGAATGTGTATCAAAGATGGGATAACCAAAGGTGGGAGGAGCCATATGCATATGATCAATCCTCTTGGCAACAACCTCCACCAATGCACTATGAAGAAGAGCCATTCTATGATGCATATCAATCCAATGGCTATGGTGAATCACCTTGTGACTTTCAAGAACCACCACCATATGCCTATGAACCATATCCTCAACATAACTCTCAACCATACTCACAAGCCCTCTCCCACCAAGCACCTTCATATGACCCTAATCCATATCCATCCTACCAACAACCATATGAGCCATATGAACCACACATAGAACCACCACCACTCCAACATCAACATTTTCAAGAGCCACCCCCTCCATATTATTACCAAGATGAACCACCTCCAATATATGAAACTTTTCAACCACAAGATGAATACTACTTTCCACCACAACCTCTCATGAAAGAATACTCATGTCCTTCAATCCAAGAGCCCTATGATCCTACTCATGATATCCAAGCGGACCAAGAGTCAAGGGATCATCTTAAGGAAGCATTGGATCAATTTTAAGCAACCATGGAGCATGTTGTGCAACAAGTGGAAAAAGTGGAGAATGTTGAACCACCACACCCTAATTATGATGAACCACCTTCCTATTATGAACCCTTCCCCCAATATGATGAACCCTCCCATCCACCCCAACCTCTAATGGATGAAACCCTCGGTGTTCTTCTTCAAGGACGAGAGGAGATAACAAGGGATGTGCAACAATTCATGACCGCCTTGGATGAGGTGGTAAACCGGCTAGCATCCCAACTTTTGGACACTCAAGGAACTCCAATGGCTACATGTGGAGAATCAAAAGAAGAGCATAAAATGAAGGAGAGATTGGAAAGTCCGGTGGAAAAGGAGGAATGCCACTTTGTGTTAGAACAATTGGACGAGCCTATGATTATTGAAGAAGGGGAAGAAGTGGTTGAAGACTTGGGAGATGCGGAACCTCCATGGAAACCTAGAGTTATAGAAAACTCCTCCAAGAAGATTGAAGCTGATGTTGAGGAGGGTTGTGCACAACCTCCAAGGCATATCCCATATGAAGACTTGGAAGGAATGGAGCAAGAGTTGAGTTACTTTGGAGATGAAGAGCTAGCATCAAGTCTTAGTGGTGAATCCTTTGAACTTGAAGACCCTTCTCCCGATGAAGAAGAGAGCGATGTGGAGGTAGATTTCTCTCAACCTCCCATTTATGATTTAGGTGATGGAGAAGAGTTAGATGAAATTGATGAACAAAGGATTGAATTTGAAAAATCTTGTGAAGAGGTGCAAGCCCTTAGAAAAAGAAGAATGAAAGTTGAGTGCACTTTGTCAAGATCTTTGGAAGATTCTTTGCCTAGGTTGTCACCTAGTCCTTCACTTGAGTGGATAAAACTCATTTCTATTAGCTTTATTACCCCACTTGACTATGGTTTGCCTGAAACGGATGGTCAACATAGGATAATTTGTGGGATAAAGCGTAAGAGAAGAATGTTTAGTGGATGGTGTTGTAAATCAAGGCTCATTTTGGTTGATACCTTAAGGCTTAGATACAAGGATTGGGCTAGTACTCACTTGAATGGGTCTAAAAGGAGAGTTTGGTATCACCTTGAGAATTCATCTTGCTTACCACCCGGATAGATTAATAATGATGATCAACTTCAAGACGGGTGTGAAAATAAAGTGTGGGATCCCGGATTAGAAAAAGAGGACCAACTTTGGGAGCCCCAAGCTTGTGAAGAACTCCATCAACACTTGGCTCAACCTATAGGAAATCTTGGGGCACAATGGAGAACCAAGCATTGGTGGGAGTTCCAAGATGAATACAAGCACAAGCCACCTTGATGAGGAGCTCCCCATAAGTCCAACATAAGGATAATAAACAAAAGTGCTAGGTGGGAGACACCCCACCATGGTAAATTCTTTTCATTTTCTCTATTTGTACATATTAGTGATTAGTTTAAATTCATGTTTTTGGTTGATTTGTTGAGTTTGATTGGTAGTATAATATGTTAAATAAGGTTTTATGGCATTTTGGTAGCTATTTGGAGGTTTAGAATGCTTAGATTGGTGCCAAAAAAAAAAAACAACAAAGAAAAATTTTGAAAAACAGAGCACCATCCACGCGTATGCGCACTACACATGTACGTGTGCATCAAGCATTTTTGCCTACCCACGCGCGTGCGCCATGTGTGCGTACGCGTGGATTGAGAAGTTCCACCCTCCATACATCTTCCAGAGAGTTGTGCCTGCGCGGCGCCAACGTTGTGCCTCTGGCACAAACCCCATTCGCGCGTACATGCACCTACTGCGTACGCGCCACTCTCGGAATAATCCATCGATGCGGATGCACCCTGTACACGTACGCGTCGCGTCCATCACACCACCATCCGCGCTCGCGCGCCTTGCGTGCGTACGCATGGATGCCCTTTCTTCCATCCACTTCTTTTCTTCTCCCCTTTCCATTTCTTTCCTTCTCCTTTCCTCTTCCTTCCTTCTACCCCTCATCCAACACTTCCAAACACCATTGATAACCATTTATTTTAGTTAGTTAATTAGTTAGTTTTAGTTTAGTTTTCATTTTATTTTTTCTCTTTTCCTTATAAGTGTTGGGTTATTTACTTTGTTTACTATACATTGCTGCCCCTTATTGCCTAAATGCTATTTTAGCATGAATGTTTTTAGATAATCATTGTTTGACTCTATTGTTGAGGTTATATTTTACTACTTGGTTTTGAGTTTTTCATGCTTACCTTTTAAGAATGCCAAGTGATGAGAATTGCCTTCGAGCCTGTAACTCTTTTGAATTGCATGTTGTAGCTAGCCATCATGTAATTGGAATCTTTTTCCTCTATTAGGCAATTTCTTGATGGATGTTGTGCATTTATCCTAATGCATTGTATTTCTTGATTATATCCATCCATATGTTTGACTTGAATGCTTTCATGCTTCTTTAATGATTGTCTTACCTTACAAGCCTACCTAAAGCATCTAAAGTACACTAGGATGAGTGAAGTGCATGCTTCTTTTGTGACATAGCTCTTTATACTAATGTGTATTCTAAACCGTGCAATTTAGATTCACACACCTTATTGTCATAAATGTCACCTTAATTCACTCACCCCATTCTAGTGATTTACCTCATTCCAACAATGTGTGCTTCCTTGCTTTTGTATTCTCCCTTCTTATCTTATGGTGTTGTTTTCTACTTTTCATGATGGATGCACCACAAGCAATAACGGAAGCAAGACTAAGAACATGTAGCAATCCGGAGATTCGCCATACCCCTTGCTCATCTTTGAATGCACCGAGGACGGTGCAAACTTTTAAGTGTGGGGAGGTCGTCCGACCGATCGGCGATTTTGGGTGACAACTTTCTAATTCCAACACTTTTGCATTTCATTCTAGGATTTTAGGATTTTTATTTGCATTTTCTTATTTTTGCATATGTATACACAATAAGCTTAGTCAAAATAATGAAAATTTTCAAGATTTCTATCTATAGGGCACCAATTGATTTGAGTGAAAACTTTTCATAGAACTTGCTTGAATTATATATCTTATGGATCATGTTTTTGAGCTAAGAACACAAGCAAGTGAGATTTGAGCCTAATGGTGTGGTTACATCTTATAACCACTTATTTTCCTTCTTGTGTGCATTATTCTCTTTCTATGAATGTGATCTTTGATTTGTTTGATTATTTATGTCTATTATTTTGTGTATTCATGCATTTATATGATTGAGGCCATCATTTCATTAGCTCACTTACCCAAATAGCCTTACCTTTTATCTTCCATTGTTAGCCAATTTGAGCCTACGCTTAAACCACTTGTTCTTATTTTAGCACATTACAAGCCTTAAAGTGAAAAATAATAATTGTCCTTTATTTGGATCTTCGATTAGCTTAGGCTAGTGTGTGAGTATCATTCAAGTGTGGGAACCTCGGGACATTGGGTGAATAAAAGGGTAGTTTTGTATTTTTATTGAAATTATTGGGAATCGGGTATATGCTCATGTATTGATCATATGTATAGACCTTATGCATTGATGTTCTTGTATATAGTTTGAAAGAAAGAAAAATGAGATAAAACAAAAGAAAAAGAAATAAAAGTGAAAAAGAAAACAAAACAAAAGAAAAAAAATGTATATAGAAAAAGAAAAGAAAAAGAAAAAGCAATAAAACGGGGACAAAATGCCCCAAAGCAAAGTGAAGCTCAATAAAGATCAATGCATAAGTGTTGTGAAATGAAAAGGAAATGCATGAGTATGTGAAAAAGTGAAGAATGGGTAGTTAGGTTAGAACTTAATTGTATAGGATGTCATAGGCTAGGTGGGAAGTTTAAGCTTATCAAAGATTCAAACTTCAAGCTCACTTAACCAAATATGCATCCTACCTTGACCCTAGCCCCATTACAACCTATGAAAAGACCTCATGATACTTATATGCATGCATGAAATATATTTTGATTGTTAGAAGAAAAATAAATCTTAGAAAGCATAAAATAGAGGAGAATTGAGTGAATCAACCCTAAACACTTGAGCAAATAGAGTGCAAACACTACCGGTGAGGGTTCGATGCTCAATTACATGTTTTCACCTACACTCATCACACTTCATGCAAGTTTGTAAAAATATTTAATAACTCAATTCAATTGTGGATTAGACTTGCTAGTCCTTAGCCCTTGTGCATATATGCCTCTTGGGAATTGATTTATTTTGACCAAGCAATTGCATTCATTTAAATAGTTACAATTAGATAGGTTGCATATAGTTTAGTTCCATTAAATAAATGCCATACCTTTGCTTCATTCTTAGTTTAAGCTTGAGGACATGCTTGGTTTAAGTGTGGGGAGGTTGATAAACCCCATTTTTAGGGTTTATCTTGTATTGATTTTAGGAGATTTTATTACCTTTTACCCACATTTATTCAATGAATTAGCATGATTTTGTGATTGTCTCCTTATTTGTGCTTAGATGTGAAAACATGCTTTTAGATCTTTAATTTGATGATTTTTTATCTCCCTTTGATTCCACTAGATGCCTTGATATGTTTGTTAGTGATTTTATATTGAAAAGGCTAGGAATAGATCAAAGGAGTGAAGAGGAAAGCATGCAAAGTGGAGAAATCATGGAAAGTCAAAGAAGTTGAACTCGCCCATGGACGCGCGCGCACACTTGGCGCTTGCGCGCACCTTGCGAATCACCCCATGGACGCGTACGCGGGCTGTGCGCGTACGCGTCGGTGCCGATTTATGATTTTTTAATGAAAACGCACCCAACGAACTCTCAAGGGTTGTGGGGCCCAATCTCAAGCAACTTTGGCACCAGAAATGCTATTTAAAGCCAAGGAATGAAGAGCAAAGGGAGAACAATTCATTTTTACACATTAGGATTAGTTAGAAGTAGTTTCTAGAGAGAGAAGCTCTCACTTCTCTCTAGAATTAGGATTAGGATTAGGATTAGGTTTAGTTCTTAGATCTAGGTTTTAATTCATGCATTCTTCTACTTCTACTCTCAATTCCTTGTAGTTACATTCATTCTTCTTCCATTCTTTTGTTGTAATCTCTTTTATGTTGTTCTTGTATTTTGTTGTAGATCTACTCTTGTTTCTTCTCTTTTTTTTTTCAATTCAATTCAAGGTAATTCAATAATACTTGTGTTTCCTTTAATTGTTGTTGTTAATTCTTTACATTTGATTGTTGTTAGAATTAATTCTTGTTGTTGATTTACTATGCTTTTCTTTTATGCCTTCTAAGTGTTTGAGAAAATGCTTGGTTGGATTCTAGAGTAGTGTTTTATGCTCTTGGCTTGGAAAGGTAACTTAGGAACTCTGGAGTTACTAATGTCCAAGTAATTGATGATTGGGATCCATTGACTCCAGTTCTCACTAATTGAATTAGTGGAGAGTTAGGACTTATGGACTAGGATTGATATAGCTCATTTGACATTCCTTTACTACTAGTTAGAGGATGACTTAATGAGATTAATCCTTGCCAATTCTCATATTGTGGTTAGTAATTAGGATAGAGATTCTTGACCACCAACCCTTGCCAAGACCTTTTTAGCCATTAGTTTACTTTTTAGCATTTAACCTCCATGTTTCTTATCAAAACCCCAAAAATAACTCATAACCAATAACAAGACACTTTATTGTAATTCCTAGGGAGAAGGACCTGAGGTTTAATACTTTGGTTTATAAATTTTAGGGGTTTGTTTTAGTGACAAACAACATTTTGTATGAAAGGATTATTGCTTGGTTTAGAAACTATACTTTAAAACGAGACTTCATTGGTGAAATTCTAAACCGTCAAAAATCTAATCATCAATGGCTTACCTGCTCAAGAGCCTATCAAGCACCTTAGGGATTTCCAGACTGCTTGTTCTACTGTTAAGCGTGATGGCACTGATGAAATCTCCATTCTGTTAAAATCCATCCCAATCTCTCTTGAGGGAAAGGAAAGAGAGTGGTACTACACTCAACCCGAAACAATTGTTTCCAACTGGGATACGCTTAGAAGAGAATTTTTGGAGAAATTTTTCCCAGCTGAAGTTGTAGATAAACTGAGGAAAGACATGTCCATAATCGTTCAGGATGAATCTGAAACTCTTTATGAATACTTGGAATGCTTCAATAATCTTCTAGAAGCATGCCCCAACCATATGATTGACAAGATAGTGTTGCTCGGTTACTTTACACAGGGCATGAAATCTCAAGATAGGACCACATTGGAAGGTGCTAGCAATGGGTCTATGAAAAAGTACAAGAGTACAGAAGAAGCATGGCAATTGATCAGCGACTTAGCCGAATCTACCAGGAATCACAAGCAGAAGCAAAGTCGGTCAAGAGCTGTTGCAGAGGTATCTACTAGCAAAGAGACTACTGCTATAGCTCAGAGCTTATGTGAAATGACTAACTTGCTGAAGCAGATGCAACTAAATCAATAACAGCCTCAGCAAGTTCAGCCTTCTCCACTACAGCATAGTCAGCAGTTGGTTCCACAAAGAGTATGTGGAATCTGTGCAGATTACAGTCACTACAGTGATGAGTATCCACAACTTCAACCGGAAGACCACACTGTAGCAGCCACTCATAACTTCTATGACCGCCCCAATCAAGGGTACAATCAAGGTGGCAGCTATAACCAAGGATGGCAGGATAACTCTAACCAAGGCTGGAAAGATAATTCTAACCAGGGTTGGAGGGACAATCATAATAGAGGAGGCAGAGATAACAATGGAAATCAGAGATGGAATAACAATAACAACTTCAAGCAGCAGAATCAGAATCAGGCCTACAGAGCACCTCATCTAAGACAGCCTAAAGCATCTCAGCAGCCCTCTCAGATCACTTATCCCTCTTCATCTCCTAATGATGAGTTACTACAATCTATTGATCGGAGACAACAGGCCTTGAAAAACAACTTTACTGCTACTCTGAATGGTCTGACTTCTACTTTGCAAGCCCTTGTCTCACAGATTGGATCAATGAACAACTCCAACAACCAGTCCTCAAGCTCTGGTTGACTTGATAAACCCCATTTTTAGGGTTTATCTTGTACTGGTTTCAAGGGTTTTATCAACGATTTTACACACTTTTCGTATGAAAATACATGACTTTGTGTCCCTTTCCTAATTTTGCCTCATGAATGAAAACATGCTTATTTTGCACTAAATTAGATATATTTCTAATCCTCCCTTGGTGCCATTCGATGCCTGACCTGTGTGTTAAAGTGGTTTCATAATATAGGGCAGGAATGACCCGGAGGAGAGAAGGGAAGTATGTACAAAGGAAAGGAGCATGAGAAAATAAGCTTTGGAAACCTCAGTATTGATGCGTACATGCACATGGCGCGTCCGCGTGGAGTTACGCCATCAAGAGCCAAAGCTAGGAGCCAAGCTACGAGCCGGCGCGTGTAGGGGCTAAGTCATGATCCTCATGGACTCATCCGCGTAGGTTACGCTTGTGCGCAAAATTGTAATTGCCCCAAGGACACGTACGCGTGCTGTGCGCGTACACGCCGATGGTCTCGCATGATTTTTTAGAGAGCACGTGATCAGAGCGTGGAGACAGTTAGAGACCCCATTTTTGGGAAGTGTTTTGGCGGAAAAAGCTTAAGAAGAGCAAGGATTGAAGGGTTGAGGGATTTTTAGCTCATTTTACATTTTTTTAGATATTTTCTTAGAGAGTTACACTTTGGGGTAGAGAGAGAATCTCCAACTTCTCTTTAGGATTTCATTCTCCTCAAATCTCCATTACAATTCTCCTTTGATTTTCGTTGGTGAGATCCATTGTAATACACTTTTACTTTGATGCAATTAGTAGATCTACACTTCTCATATTCTCAATTAGTGTTCTTTGATCCTTTCACTATTGGATCTAGCTTTGCTTTTGTTACTTGGATTTGCAACTAGTGAACTGAGGTAATTTCATATCCATTACTTGTAATTGTTCAATTGTAGATAATTGTGTAATCTAGACCTCTTCATTTCCATTCTTCATTCTAATTCCTTAATGGCTCTTATGAATGCTCATGAAGTGTTTGATAAAATGCCAATACTAGTTATGGAGTAAAAATTTCTCACTTGGCTTAGGGTTTGGAGCATTAGGAAAAGTTGAATAGTAAATGTCAATTGTTGATTGAGAATTAAGGATTGCTAATTGGTTTGGGATGCACTAAAATTAGATTCCCTTAGGGTGAAGCTAAGACTTGCGATTCAAGCTAATTACTTTCACTTGACTCTCCTCTATACTTAGAGGTCAACTAAGTGGAGCAAGGCTTAATTGTTATCATCATTGAAGGAAACTATAGTGATAAAATTTCTAATGCCAACCCTATGCCCAAGTCCTTTAATATTGATTGTTTGTCATCTACTTTTGCTATTAATACACCGATCTTCAAAAGATTCATAACAAAAGCTTCCTAATCAATAACATGCATTCTCTAGCAATTCAAAGGGAGGACTACTCGGGAGACTAGTACTCTCGATTATAGATTGTAGAATTGTTTGATGCGAGGTTTAAGTGTCGATTAGACTATACTCACGATTATATTCACTATTGAATTCTATATCGACATGCTAAATTTTGTTCATCAGGACTCCCCTCTCAACCATTACCCAATCCAAAAGGTGGTATTAATGCCATCACCCTAAGGTCCGGAACCATATTACACGAGAGGAACCAAGAAGAACCAAACCTACCTGAACACACCTCAGCTGAAGAGGTAGTGGAATTAGAAGATGTTGAGGAAGAAAAGGATCTATAGGACATGGCTGAAGAAGAAGACACTAAATCACAGGAAGAAGCACCAAAGGGTGCAAACACTGTAGAAAATGCCATTCCTATTCCATTTCCACAACTTGTAAAGAAGCCTAAGAAGCAGTTGGAACCTGATCCCAAAATGGTAGAAATATTCAAAAAGGTTGAGGTAATTGTTCCCCTTTTTGATGTTATTCAACAGGTACCTAAATACGCAAAGTTTCTAAAGGATTTATGCATACATAAAGACAAAATTAATGAATTAGAAACTTTTCCTTTAGGTAGTTCTATATCTACTTTAATGGGAAATATACCTAAAAAATGTAGTGACCCAGGTCCTTGCATGGTTAACTGTACCATTGGAGGTGTGATATTTTCTGATTGGATGTGTGATTTAGGAGCATGTGTTAGTATAATGCCTTTATCTGTATATGATGTTTTGAGGCTCCCTCCCTTAAAAAGGTCGGCAGCTCGTTTTGTGTTAGCAGATAAAAGTATTATTACAGTGGCTGGAGTTAATTAAAGGTCTCAATTTTCCCATTGATTTTTACATCCTGGAGATGCCCCAACATGACTCAGAGAAGCCATCATCAATCCTACTCGGAAGACCTTTCTTGAAGACCTCGAAGTTCAAATTAGATGCTTTTTCAGGAACATACTCTTTTGAAATAGACGGCCGAGTAGTAAGCTTCAATCTGAATGGAGTTATGAAGTACCCTCTAGAAGATCACTCTATCCTCCAGTGTGACATCATCGATAAAACCGTAGCTCAAGTTCACCTGGAGGAGTTTGAAGAGAAGTACATAGGACAAGGTCCAAGTGTGGGGACATTCTCAGAGGACAATGAAAGTACTCTACCACTGCCACCAGCTCCAGATAATTCAGAGCCTGACCATGAACAGAAGTCAGAATTGAAACCTCTCCCTCCAAACCTCAAATATGCTTACCTCGAAGACAAGCAGAAGTTTCCAGTTATCTTTGCACGGGACCTCACCTCTCAACAGGAAGAGCAGTTACTTAGTGTGTTGAGGAGGCACAAGAAAGCAATTGGGTGGAGTTTGGCAGACATAGTAGGCATCAACCCTCAAGTTTGTCAGCACAGAATCTTTTTAGAAGAAGGAGCAAGACCCGTTCGTCAACCCCAGAGAAGACTAAACCCCACTATCTTAGAGGTTGTCATGAAGGAAGTGACCAGACTATTAGAGGCAGATATTATCTACCCCATTTCAGACAGTGAATGGGTAAGCCAAGTACAAGTGGTGCCCAAGAAGTCTGGAGTCACTACAGTGAAGAATGAGCATGGAGAGCTCATAGCTACCAGAGTACAGAACGCTTGGAGGGTCTGCATTGATTACAGGCGTCTCAACCAAGCCACTCGTAAAAATCACTACCCTCTTCCATTCATTGATCAAATGCTGGATCGCTTGTCAGGTAAATCATATTATTGCTTTTTAGATGGTTATACAGGATATTTCTAGATTCATATAGCTCCTGAGGATCAGGAAAAGACTACTTTTACCTGTCCTTTTGGGACTTATGCTTACAAGAGAATGCCCTTTGGCCTGATTTCAGCGTTTATGGTGATTCTTTTAGCCTTTGCTTGGATAGTCTATCTAGAGTATTAGATAGATGTGTCAGTACAAACCTTGTATTGAATTTTGAAAAATGTCATTTTATGGTTAAACATGGAATCGTACTAGGACATGTTGTATCTAATACTGGCATTTCTGTAGATCCAGCAAAGGTGGATGTTATTTCTAGTTTGCCTTACCCCTCTTCTATGAGGGAAGTCCGTTCGTTCCTTGGACATGCAGGTTTTTACCGAAGATTCATTAAGGACTTTAGTAAGGTAGCACTTCCCCTATCCAGACTACTGCAGAAGGATATTGAATTCGAGTTCAGTGAGGATTGCAAACAAGCGTTTGATAAGCTGAAAACCGCCCTAACTCAAGCTCCAATTGTGAGAGGACTGGACTGGAGCCAGCCATTCAAAATCATGTGCGATACTTCCAACCATGCAGTAGGAGCAGCGCTGGCTTAGCGTGAAGGTAATGATCCTTTTGTTATTACTTATGCGTCTAAAACTTTAAACGCCGCTCAGTCCAATTACACTACTACTGAGAAAGAGCTTCTTGCTATTGTTTTTGCTCTAGATAAATTCCGAGCCTATTTACTTGGTACGAAGGTAGTAGTGTACTCAGACCACGCAGCTCTAAAGTATTTATTAGCTAAAAAAGAATCCAAACCAAGGCTTATACATTGGATTCAGCTACTACAAGAATTTGATTTAGAAATAAAGGATAGGAGTGGTAACCAGAATCTAGTGGCAGACCACTTGAGTTGCTTTGAGCACATTAAAGATGACTCCACTCCTATAGCTAATAATTTTCCATTTAATAACCTACAAGCAGTATCTGAAGTAATCCCTTGGTATGCACCTGTAGCTAATTATCTAGTTAGCCGCACCTTTCCTCCAAACTTTACTAAGCATCAAAAAGACAAGTTGAAAAGCGAGTCTAAATATTATATATGGGATGACCCATATTTATGGAGATGTGGCGCTGACCAGGTAATTAGAAGGTGTGTGCCTCAATCAAAATTCCAGTCCATTTTAGAGGCCTGTCACTCATCTAAGAGTGGAGGACATTTTGGCCCTCAAAGAATAGCTAGAAAAATCTTAGACTGTGGATTCTGGTGGCCCACTCTTTTTAAAGACGCTGCTGAATTTTGTAAATCTTGTCCCCCATGCCAAAGGTTTGGTAATATATCACAACGGGATGAAATGCCTCAGCAAATTATGCTTTTCTGTGAAATTTTTGATGTTTGGGGCATTGACTTCATGGGTCCATTTCCAAATTCTAATAGCCACTTTTATATACTGTTAGCTGTAGATTATGTTTCTAAATGGGTAGAAGCAATTCCTACCCGTACTGATGATGCTAACACTGTTGTTTCCTTTGTGAGAAACCACATTATTTGTCACTTTGGATCACCACGAGCAATCGTGAGCGATCAAGGCACCCATTTCTGTAACAGGAGACTAACAGGATTACTGAAGAAGTATGGGATCATTCATAAAGTTGCGATAGCCTACCATCCTCAGACTAATGGGCAAGCCGAGGTGTCAAACAGAGAGATAATGCGTATCTTGCAGAAGATAGTCAAACCTCATAGAAGAAACTGGAGCACCAGGCTGCAAGATGCACTCTGGGCATACAGAACAGCGTACAAGACACCCATTGGGATGAGCCCTTTCCGCTTAGTTTATGGAAAAGCTTGTCATCTTCTAGTTGAAGTAGAGCACAAAGCTTTTTGGGCAGTAAAGGAGTGCAACATGGGAATTGAGAAAGGCGGAGCTGAACAGAAGTTGCAACTGCAAGAACTGGAAAGCCTTCGCCTAGAAGCTTATGAGAACTCAAGACTATACAAGGAGAATATGAAGGCTGTACATGATTAGCACATCAAGAGAAAATAATTCCAACCTGGAGATTTAGTCCTCCTTTACAAATCTCGACTGAGGCTCATGCCAGGCAAGTTGAGATCCAGATGGGAAGGTCCATACAAAGTAGAGAAGGCCGAACCGTACGGAGTTTATCACCTAAGCCATCCTTCTAGCTCCAAACTTATCAAGGTCAATGGACATCGTTTAAAGTTGTACCATGGCGAGAAGATGAAGAAAGACAAGGGGCTCGAGATCTTCTCCATATAGCCGAAGACTGAGCTAGTGGAGCATCCAACTTACGGACGTTAAAGCAAAGTGCTAGGTGGGAGACAACCCACCATGGTATGATCGTTCTTTTCTTTGTTTTTTTTTTTATTTTCATATTCAATAACTCTTCTCTTTATTAGTACATTTCGTGTATCTGCATTTACATACCTTTATTTTTAAAAAAATAATATTTACGCGACGCGTCCGCATCATTGACGCGTCCGCGTCGCAGGTGGATCAGAAAGATTAAGAAACGAACAGAGAGTCACGTAGGAGCGTGGCTGGAGGCATGCCAGTGGCATAAATCGTCCCACGCGATCGCGTCATCGACGCGTCCGCGTCAAATGGGAACATTGGCCTCCCACGCGACCGCATCACCCACGCGGCCGCGTGCCCTGGAATTCGACGTAAAAAGGTTGCACGACCGAAAGTTGTGCTAGAGTGGTGTTGGATTGGCGCTGAACGCCCAATTCTTCCCACATGGATGCATGGCTCACGCGTCCACGTCATAGCCTTCTAATAACCAACCACGCGATCGCATGACCCACGTGATCGCGTGACCCAAGACTTGGCAAAAATAAAATTTTGAATAGAGAGTTGTGCAAGTGCGAGGCTGCCCTCACGCCAGTAGCATCAAACGGGTCACGCGACCGCGTGACCGACGCGACCGCGTCAATCAGTCTAAGCGCAATTCGTGAGACCACGTGCCCCACGCGGCCGCATCGCTTGCGCTGCACAGCGTCCCTAATTTGCCAATTATCTTCTCTTTCTTTCCAAATCCTATTTTCTCTTCTTCCTTCTTCCTTCTTTCTCACTTTCTACTCTCTCCCTTTCACCCCCATTAACAAGGTTTTCTTTTCTTCATCTCCCCTTACTTTTCTATTATTCTTCTTATTTTTATATGTTATCTTCTTTTCTTCTCTTTTCCTTTTCCTTTTACTTTCACTATCCATATTTTCTTCTCCTTTCTTTTTTTTTTCTTTTAATTGGTGTTGAAAATTTATTTGGGTCATTATTTGGCTTGTGATTTGTTAAGAAATAGTTTGACAATTATATATATATTTTTTTAGGATTGCTTGCATGTTTAATCTAATACTTTCCATACCCTAGTTACCATGTATGCTATGTGTTTGTGAAAAAGCCATATGGCATCATGCACTTTTCTACATTATTCTATTCTACTATTCAATGCCTGCTTTTCACAAATTCCCTTTACTATTGTATTCATTGAATTTAATTGTCAATACAAACATGATGGTTTGTTACGAAGTGATGCTTGATCTATGCTACTCATGCCCTTACCGGCATGCCAATAAACATCTTGCATCTACATACCCTACCATGCACTTGTTTTATTCCCTTTGATGAACTTTTCACATGTTGTCATGACCATGTGTTCGCTTCATTCATCTTTACCGTGCACTGATTATCGCTCATTCAATCCTCTTCCTTGCTCTATCTCTTTAACTTTAATTTACTTTTTCTTCTCTTTTTCAGAATGGCCACCAAGAAAGGCAAAGAGAAAACTATCCCCAAACCCACAGCATGGAAAGGAACAAAAAGAGAATTAATGGCAGAGTTTTCTTCAACTGCAGTCAAGCCCTCAACAAAAAGAATTAAAAGGATCATAAAGGTTGATGAAAAAGAGAGAGCTTTCCCAGCAAAGGACACTGCACGATTTCCAAATCGCTACTGTGAGCAGATGTTTCCTATTCTGGCAGCTCGAAATTACAACAATGAACACCTTCTTATCCTTCCGCCTCATATTGCCGACTTTGTTGAGCCACAAATTGAACGAAGACAATGGGGTTTCCTACAGAGACAGCCAAGGCAGGTCAATCTTTCTTGGATAGTTGAGTTCTACTCCAACTTCCACCTGCCAACCCTGTAGTCTGTCTTTATACGTCAGAAGCAAGTCCCCATTACAGAAGAGGCCATTCAGCGAGTCTTAGATCTTCCCCCTGCTCCAGAAGGATTGGACGCTTTTTAGAAAGCCGCCATCAAGCACCAGGCGTACAAATTTGACTGGGACGCTGTTCTCAGAGTTATCGCTCAACCTGGCAGGAAATGGATCTTCGGATACCATTGTTCCCGTCCCAAGGGAATCTCGGCTTCCGCACTTACCTTAGAAGCTCACGTATGGGCACAGATTATGTCCCATTATGTCTTTCCGAGTATTCATGAGTCCTCCTTCACCGCAGACATGGTCGTTCTACTATGGTGCATCCTCACAGACCAGCCTCTAAATTTACCGAGACATATCCGGAATGCTATGGAACACGTGCAGATCGCGGGCAACCTACCTTTCCCCGCCTTGGTCTCTAATCTTATCTCAGTAGCTGGAGTCCTCTACAGAGATGGAGACACCAAAGCCATACTTCCTCGGGATGATCAGTACGTCCCTAACGGGAGATATCTCAGGCCACCACTTGCCACTACCAGCCAGTCCACAGAGGATGCTACAGTTCCTCCACCATCTACTAGTCAGCTGCTGCACCAAATACTGAAGCGATTGGACCAACAAGAAAAGAAAGCAAAGCTCCGAGAGCACTGCAACCACCACCGTTTTAAATACCTTAAGGAGCTACTCACAGGCAATCACAGACCTGACGACGACCCAGGCACTCCGGACTCCACTTTCTTCTCTAGCACAGGGAGCCATGACGGCCCCGACTGTGGAGACACTGCCACCAGCCCACCATTGTTCCTGACAGATGGCACCGAGGACGGTGCAAATCCTTAAGTGTAGGGTGGTCGGTCAGTACCTGACTTCCGGAGGTAATTTTTCTTCCCTAAACACCAATAAATTAGGATATTTAGTTAGTTTTTCTTTTGTAGAATAGGATAAATTGCATAGTAATAGATTAGTTGCATGCATGTTCTACTTGATTGAAAAAAATAATAAGTTTCTTCTAAGACTCTATTTTTTTTGGAAAAAAAATTTCACTAATTTTAATTAAAACTTTTATGTTAAATTTGATTGAAGTTGTATTTGGAACATGATTTTTGAGCTAAAGAACACACAACCTATGAGATTTGAGCCTTTATGCATGGTTACATTATTTAACCATAATTGTTTTATTCTTGTGTGTTTACTTCTCTATGATTGTAATCTATATTTTGTTCCATCCTATATGTCCAATGTTTAATATATTTATATGCTGCATATAATTGAGGCCATTAATTGTTTAGCTCACTTATCCAAATTAAGCCTACCCTTTTAATTACCTTTGTTAGCTACTTTGAGCCTTTAAATCCCATTTGTTCTATAATTTACCACATTACTAGCCTTAAGCAGAAAAACAATTATATATCCCAATTTGAATCTTTGGTTAGCTTAAGATAGAATTGTGAGTGCTAATTAAGTATGGGAAATTGTGGGGACAAAGGATAACAAGGGAGTGTGTCATGATAATATAATGGAAATTTGAACACCTACTCATGTGAAACTATAAGAATAAAAAATCTATGTGCATTGATAAGCTATGTTTATTTTTATGTTTATGTTAAAAAAACAAAAAAATATTCAATAAATAAATAAGGGGACAAAACTGTTGATTGGTTAGGAGAAGAACAAAATTTAGGGAGCATGATTAGAGAAGGATAGAGTGATTACCCTATACACTAGAGAGATTATAGTATACATACATAATCAGTGAAGGTTCAATGCTGCTTAAAATTCTATGTTCCCCACTTTCATGAGCTACCTTCTTGCATTTTTATCTGTTCTTACTATATGAGAATTGAATTAGTGGAATTTGATTTATAATTATTTTGAAGAACTTATTTACTCTTGATCAAGTGGACAAGAATCATATAGTTGCATTCACATATGTAGGTTGCATTGCATTGCATGAGTTTTTACATGTTCTTACTCATTTATTCTATCTCCTTCAACTAAGCATGAGGACATGCTAATGTTTAAGTGTGGGGAGGTTGATAAACCACTATTTTATGGTTTACAATGTGTTTAATTGTGTGGTTTTATCATGATCTTTACCCACTTATTCATATAATTAGCATGCATTTATATTTCCTTCCTAAAATTATTACATGATTGAAAACTTACTTCCTAGAGACTTTTAATTAGGTATTTTAATTCTCCTTTATTCCATTCGATGCCGTGATCTGTGTGTTAAGTGTTTCAGGCTTTATAGGGCATGAATGGGTGGGAGATTGGAAAGGAAGCTTGCAAAAATGGAAGGAATACAAGAAGTTTAGGAGATGAGCAGCGAGAAATGACGCGGCCGCATAACTCACCCGACCGCATGAAAGAGATGAAATCGCAGTGACATGACCGCGCAGATTGGAAAAGCATAAGCGACGCGGAGGCATGAACGACGCGCCCGCGTGGAAAAACAAAATGCCGAATGACGCGTCCGCATGAATGACGTGACCGCGTGACGTGCGCGATCTGCAGAATCTTAGAAGTCGCTGGAAGTGTTTCTAGGCCAGATTTCAACCCAATTTTTGGCCCAAAAACACAAACTAGAGCCAGGGAATATGCAGAAACAAGAGACAACATTCATTCCACACAATTCTTAGTTTTAGATCTAGTTTTTACTCCCCCTCTAGGTTTTCTCTCTACACATTCATAGTTCTTAGGATTTTATTTTCTATTGCTTTTTGCATCAGGATATTGAGAAGAGTTATTACCTCATCAAGACTTCATCATTCTAGTTCATTTTCTTTACTTGGCTTTACTCTTCCATGTCATTTAATTTACTCAATTCTATTATTGGATTATTTTAGAATTTATTAATAAAATAGCACATCTCTCTGCAACTCGTTGGGAGACAACCTGGGATTCATATTCCTAGTATTTTAATTTTAATCTTTGTGACAACCCTTTTAAATTGATAAGCGGATTTTTGACTGGTTAAGGACTATACTTGCAACGTATCTCTATTGATAATTTCTTAACTTGCCAATTTCTGCGACGTCACTATTCTCAAGTGAGCATTAATGAAATTCTTTCTGATATTATCATATTTTAACAAGAAGTTCAAACTCATAACCTAACACTATCAACTGAAGACACTTTATTTGGGGGTCAAGTATCAAACATTCAGGTGCTTAACATGTAAAATTTTGTGCTGATTTCCAATTTTGTAAAACTAGTCCTATGAATGACAGAGCAAAAGTAACAAATTCTGTTTCATGGTAGGTGGCAGAACTTATTGTAGTCATGGCCAAGAACCCTGATCTTGCATATTGTAAAATAGTGGAGGTAGTAGCAAAGACAACTGCACCACTGACTCCCACGGAGGAGCTTCTTGCAAAGATATCATCTCAAAGACCTTACATTTCTTCACCAAAGGTATGTCCTATCTTACATTACAAGTTATGACAAAGAAAAAAATTTACCTCACCGCTATAACTATCTAAGCTATAATTTATGATTCATTATTTATTGTGATTATGCAGAAATCGGATGCTGCAGTCGTCAATGATCCGGCTCCCTCAGAACTTGCCATTGCCACAACCACTGAGAAGGAAACTGCACAACCAAAACCGATTGCGAAACAGTCACTTTCGCCTTATACTGTGTAAGCCTAACTTGGATATTTGTGTGTTTGAAGGTCTTGCTCATAATATCCCGTAAGTAATGATGAATGGCTGGCTTACATCAGAAGGTAGTTGATAAACCATTATTTTATGATTTATATTGTGTTTAATTGAGTGGTTTTATCAAGTCTTCACCTACTTATTCATATAATTTGCATGTATTTACAATTCCTTCCTGAAAACGTTCCATGACTGAAAACTTGCTTCCTAAAGACCTTTTTAATTGTATATTTTTATTTTTCTTTATACCATTCGATGCCATGATCTGTGTGTTAAGTGTTTCAGGCTTCATAGGGCAGGAATTGGCGCAAGGAATGGAGAGGAAGCTTGCAAAAATGGAAGGACCATAAGGAATTGAGAAGATGACCAGCGAGAAGTGACGTGGGCGCATGGCTCACACGACCACGCGAAATGGAGGAAATCACAGTGACACGCTTGCATGCTTGACGCGACCGCGTAGATTGGAAGTTGCACGAGTGACGCGAATGCGTGGACGACGCGCACGCGTGGCACGGGAAACGCTGAGTGACGCGAACGCGTGGACGACGCAGTCGCATGACATGCGCGATATGCAGAATTACAGAAGTCGCTGGCATAGATTCTGGGTCGCGTTTCAACCAAGTTTTCGGCCCAGAAACACATATTAGAGCCAGGGAACATGCAGTGACAAAAATAACAATTCATTCCACATAATTTCTAGTTTTTAGATCTGATTTCACTCCTCCCCTAGGTTTCTCTTTTTACATCCAAAATTTAGGATTTGAAGATTTTTTTGGCTTTGGCTTTTGAGAAGTGTCTACCTCCGGAACTGGTCATTATAGTTTGTTATTTACTTTTCATTTACTCTTCCATATTCTTAATTTGTCTAGAGTTGATATTGGATTATTTTCAGAGTTCATTAATACAAGACTATTTTTACTTTTACTTAATCTCTTTGATTATTGTTTATTATGTCTCTTTTTATTTTCCCCATTAATTTTGTGAAGTCAATATTTATGATGATGGAGTAGTTCCCCAATTTGATTGGGAGTTGATTGAAAGGAGAACCTTGAGTTGGAATACTCAAGAGTTCAATTATAATTGGTTCATTGTTGGTTGGCTTGTTAGTCACTAACTCCAATCCTTCCCAAGGGAGAGGATTAGGACTTGTGAATAGAAGTTGACTTTTAATTTGACTTTCCTTCATTCGTTGAGGGTTAACTAAATGAAAACAATGACTAATTATTAATTGATCTTGACAAAATTCCAACAAGGATAGAACTTTCAATTAATCTTTTTCCGGTCAAGATTTTTATTTAAATCATATAAATTCTCTAATTTAATTTTCTATTCATCAAACTCAAAACCCATTTGGAAAACCTTTGATTGATAAAATAGCACATTTTCCTGCAACTCGTTGGGAGACGACCTGGGACTCATACTCCCAGTATTTTATTTCTAAAATTTGTGACAACTCTTTTCTAAATTGATAAGTGGATTTTCGCCGGTTAAGAACTGTACTTGCAATGCCATTTTTCTAATTAATTCTTAATCTGCCAATTTCCGCTTACGTCAATTTTTGGCGCCGTTGCCGGGGAGTTGCAATAGTGTGCTAATTTATTGATTGGAATTTATTTAATTGCATTTTCTTTTTATTTTGCTACTATGAGCTGCATGTTTCTTTCATTGAATGACGCGTTCACTTCCTGATCCAAGCTTGCCAGTATATGACCTTGAGATTGAAAGAACTATTTCACGTATAAGGCAAGCTCGGCGTCGGTTAGTCCTCTCCGAGGACTAATCTGAAACGTCACTTAAGGAAGAAAAAAGCTCCCTTTCTACTGATTCGGTTGATTTACGTGCAGGTGACATGGCAGCACCTAGGAGAGTCACTATCTAGGAGGCTGGAGCCCCTGATTTTACACTGCAGCCGTATCAGGGGCACCATCCAGCGGTGGCTGTGGATTTTGAAATAAAGACTGCACTACTCAACTTGATACCCAAGTTTCATGGCTTACTTGCTCAAGGGCCTATCAAGCACCTTAGGGATTTTCAGACAGCTTGTTCTACTATTAAGTGTGATGGTGTTGATGAAACTTCTATTCTGTTAAAAGCCTTCCCGTTCTCAACCCGGAGCAACTGTATCTAACTGGGATATGCTTAGAAGAGAATTTTTGGAGAAATTATTTTCAGCTGAGGTTGCCGATAAATTGAGGAAAGACATTTCCATGATCGTTCAAGAAGAATCTGAGACTCTCTACGAATATTGGGAGCACTTCAATAATCTTCTGGAAGCATGTCCCTACCATATGGTTGACAAGATAGTGTTGCTCGGCTACTTTACACAGGGCATGAAGCCTCAAGATAAGACCACATTGGAAGGTAATAGCAATGGGTCTATGAAAAAGTGCAAGACTACTGATGAGGCATGGCAATTGATCAGCAACTTAGCTGAATCTACTAGGAATCACAAGCAGAAACAAAGTCGGTCAAGAGCTGTTGCAGAGGTATCCTCTAGCAAAGAGACTACTACTCTAACTCAGAGCATATGTGAAATGACCAACCTACTAAAGCAGATACAGTTGGGTCCACAACAAGCTCAACCTTCTCCGCCACAGCAAAGCCAACAGTTGGTTTCACAAAGAGTATGTGGGATTTGTGCCGATTACAGTCACTATACTGATGAATGTCTGCAACTCCAACAGGAAGACAACACTGTAGCAGCCACTCATAACTTTTATGACTGCCCCAATTAAGGGTACAATTAAGGTGGCAGCTACAACCATGGATGGCAAGATAATTCCAACCAAGGTTGGAGATATAATTCTAACCAGGGATAGAGGGACAATCATAACAGAGGAGACAGAGATAATAATGGAAACTAGAGGTGGAATAACAATAACAACTTCAGGCAGCAGAATCAGAATCAGGCCTACAGAGCACCTCATCTAAAGCAGCCTCAAGCATCTCAACAGACCCCTCAGATCACTTATTCTCTTCATCTTCTAATGATGAGTTACTACAATCTATTGATCAGAGACAACAGGCCATGGAAAATAACCTTACTTCTACTCTAAATGGTCTGAGCTCTACCTTGCAAGCCCTTGTCTCACAGATTGGATCACTAAATAACTCTAACAACTAGTCTTTGAGCTCTGGTGGACTCCCCTCTCAACCATTACCCAACCCCAAGGGTGGCATCATTGCCATTACCCTGAGGTCTGGAACCACACTACAAGAAAAGAACCCAGAGGAACCAAGCCCGCTAGAACACGCCCCAGCTGCAGACACAGTTGAGGTAGAGGATGTTGAAGAAGAAGATGAAGCACAAGGCATGGCTGAAGCAGAAGCAACCCAACCAAGGAATGCAGAACCCCAGCAAGCTAAAGCTATAAAAGATGCCACTCCTATTCCATTTTCACACCTTGCTAAGAAATCCAGAAAGCAGATGGAACTTGATCCCAAAATGGTAGAGATCTTCAAAAAGGTTGAGGTAATTGTTCCCCTTTTTGATGTTATTCAGGAAGTACCTAAATACGCAAAGTTTCTAAAAGAATTATGCATACATAAAGATAAAATTAATGAATTAGAAACTATTCCTTTAGGTAGTTTTATATATGTTTTAATGGGAAATATACCTGAAAAATGTAGTGACCCAGGCCCATGCATGGTTAACTGCACCATTGGAGGTGTGATATTTTCTGACTGTATGTGTGATTTAGGAGCGTGCATGAGTATTATGCCCTTGTCTATATATAATGCTTTAAGGCTCCCTCCCTTAAAAAGGTCGGCAGCTCGTTTTGTGTTAGCAGATAAAAGCATTATCACAGTGGTTGGAATTGCTGAAGATGTGTTAGTGAGCATTAAGGGGCTCACGTTTCCCATTGACTTCTATATCTTGGATACGCCCCAAAATGACTCAGGGAGACCTTCGTCAATCCTGCTTGGGAGAATATTTTTGAAGACTTCGAAATTCAAGCTGGATGCCTTTTCGGGAACTTATTCCTTTGAGGTAGATGGCAGAACAGTGAGCTTCAATCTGAATGAAGCTATGAAGCACCCCCGAGAAGATCACTCCATATTCCAATGTGACATCATTGACAAAATTATAGTTGTAACTCACCAGGAAGAGATGGAAGAGAACCACATGGAGCCTGATCCAAGTGTGGGAACACCCTCTGAAAATACTAAATATTCATTACCATTTTCACCAGTCCCAGATAATCTAGAACCAAACCATGAGCGAAAAATGGAATTAAAGCCTCTTCTTCCACACCTCAAGTATGCATACCTTGAGGAAAAGCAGAAGTTTCCAGTTATCATTGCAAGGGAGCTCACTTCCCAACAAGAAGAACAACTGCTTAGTGTATTGAGAACGCATAAGAAAGCAATTTGTGAACATAGAATATTCTTAGAAGAAGGAGCAAAGCCTGTCCGTCAACCTCAGAGAAGATTGAATCCCACCATCTTAGAAGTTGTCAAGAAGGAAGTAACCAGACGGCTTGAAGCAGATATCATTTACCCCATTTCCGATAGCGAATAGGTCAGTCCAGTACAAGTGGTGCCCAAGAAGTCCGGAGTCACAACAATAAGGAATGAGCAAGGAGAAATTTTGACAACCAGAGTGCAGAATGCATGGAGAGTTTTCATTGACTACAGGTGTCTCAACCAAGCCACTCACAAGGATCATTATCCCTTGCCATTCATTGATCAGATGCTTGATCGCTGATGAGCGGATAATTTATACGCTTTTTGGCATTGTTTTTAGGTAGTTTTTAGTAAGATCTAGCTACTTTTAGGGATGTTTTCATTAGTTTTTATGCTAAATTCACATTTATAGACTTTACTATGAGTTTGTGTGTTTTTCTATGATTTCAGGTATTTTCTGGCTGAAATTGAGGGACCTGAGCAAAACTCTGATAAAAGGCTGACAAAGGACTGCTGATGCTGTTGGAATCTGACCTCCCTGCACTCGAAATGGATTTTCTGGAGCTACAGAACTTCAAATAGCGCGCTCTCAACAGGGTTGGAAAGTAGACATCCAGAGCTTTCCAGCAATATATAATAGTTCACACTTTATTCAATATTAGACGACGTAAACAGGCGCTCAACGCCAGTTCCATGCTGCATTTTGGAGTCAAACGCTAGAAACACGTTACGAACCAGAGTTGAACGCCAAAAACACGTTACAACTTGGCATTCAACTCCAAGATAAGCCTCAGCTCGTGTAAAGATCAAGCTCAGACCAAACATACACCAAGTGGGCCCCGGAAGTGGATTTATGCATCAATTACTTACTTCTATAAACCCTAGTAGCTAGTTTAGTATAAATAGAACTTTTTACTAGTGTATTAAACGTCTTGGATTCTATTTTTGTGATCTTTTGATCACGTTTGGGGGCTGGCCATTCGGCCATGCCTGAACCTTCATCACTTATGTATTTTCAACGGTGGAGTTTCTACACACCATAGATTAAGGGTGTGGAGCTCTGCTGTACCTCAAGTTTTAATGAAATTACTACTATTTTCTATTCAATTCAGCTATTCCTGATCTAAGATATTTGTTGCACTTCAACATGATGAATGTGATGATCCGTGACACTCATCATCATTCTCACCTATGAACGCGTGACTGACAACCACTTCCGTTCTACCTCAGACTGGGCGTATATCTCTTGGATTCCTTAATCAGAATCTTAGTGGTATAAGCTAGATTGATGGCAGCATTCATGATAATTCGGAAAGTCTAAACCTTGTCAGTGGTATTCCGAGTAGGATTCAGGGATTGAATGACTGTGACGAGTTTCAAACTCGCGATTGTTGGGCGTGATGACAAACGCAAAAGAATCAAGGGATTCTATTCCAACATGATCGAGAACCGACAGATGATTAGTCATGCCGTGACAGAGTATTTGGACCTTTTTCACTGAGAGGATGGGATGTAGCCATTGACAACGGTGATGCCCTACATACAGCTTGCCATGGAAAGGAATAAGAAGGATTGAAGGAATACGGTGATGCCCAGGCCGCGCACGCGTCCCTCGTCCTGCACCCTCCTCTAGGCCACTTCACAGAGAGTTAGGCCCTCCCCAAGCCCCTCTCATGCCTGGGGCATAACCACATTGCCGCGCACGCGCACCGTGCACGCGCACCGTGCACGCGCGTGCCAATAGCCCTGCAGCCAACTTCTGGTACTTCGTCCAGAGAGTTGTGCCAACTCTAAGCCACTCTTGTGCTACCAGCACAAGCGCATGGGCGCATACGCGCAACGTGCACGTGCGCGCCCCCACTCTACCTCGCTTCTTTGCGCGAGCGCGCACCATGCGCGCACGCGCGGGTGAGCGATGCCTTTTTAACAGGGAGCACACTTGCCCCCTTCATTCTTCTTCTTCTTTTCTTCTTCTTACCCCCCACCTCCCTACTACCCTTTCTTCTTCCTTCCAACCACCTCCGACCACCTACCTCCGGTGGCCCCTACATTGTCCCTCCATCCTCCATCATTCCACTTTCCAACCTCCTCTCCCATAACCATTTCCATCTCTCTCAACGTACATTACTAAGCTCCCCTCTCCATCTCCATCATCCCTTCTTGCTCTACTTCT
This sequence comes from Arachis duranensis, assembly GCF_000817695.3. NCBI lineage: Eukaryota > Viridiplantae > Streptophyta > Magnoliopsida > Fabales > Fabaceae > Arachis > Arachis duranensis. The sequence continues at coordinate 50,408,227 of NC_029775.3, read as the reverse complement.
CTATTTTGATTCTTAATCTTCAATTTCAACTTGTTTTAGGTAGTCTCTCTCTTTCCCCCTGAATCTTTTTAGCTACTTCTTTGGGGTGTTTTTGTTTCTTTCTTTTTTCCATTTAACTCTTCATAGGCATTTGGGTCCTACATTCTTTTGCGTTGATAGATGAGATATGTTGCTTGATTTTCTTACAACCACTGTGCACTGTAGTCATTAATAATGGATTGTGGAATGTTACATTGCTTTCACCTGCATCTAATTACATACTACAAAAAGGATGCACGCCAAGTGTTTGAGAAAAGGCATACTTGAGTTTTGAGCTCATTTTGACTAATTGCCTCTTAACTAACCACTTTTGGGTGCATCCCCACATTCTCCAATCCATCCACTCACCTTTTCATAAATTGACTCCCACTTTGGTATTTGTGGGTGTATGCCTCTCATGCTTCTTACTTGCATGCTTAAACCACCCTTGCACCACATGCAAATGATTCGCCTTGCTCATCACATGTTATCTTAGTTACATGTTGCAGCTATCATGTAATACTGATACCCATATTCTTATGGCACAACTCTTCATTTGCATAATCGCATTCAATTATGCTTCTTTGGGTTTGATGTTATCCCCTTTCTTTTCTATCACATGATGGTAATCAAAAGGAACAAAGGGAAAGCCCCGAAGAAGCCAGCTTCCAATAGAGCGCACCAAGAACTAACGGCCAAGCCACTCCTGAAGAAGACTAAGGGCCCCGTTGATGTTCTAGAGAAGGACAACCCTCCTAAAGATTCAAATAAGTTTCCTAACCGCTACTGCGAACTTGTTTACTCAAGAATGATTGAAAGGAATTATCACCCGGAGCCTCTTCTAGTCCTACCGGCTCACCTTACTCCGATAGTGATGCCACACATTGACCGGAGGCAATGGAGGTTCCTCTTGAGGCAACCAAAGGAGGCCAATCTCTCATGGGTGGTGGAATTCTACTCTAACTACCACTCACCCCTTCTCACATCAATATTTGTGCGCCGAAAGCAAGTGTCAGTCACAGTGGAAACCATCCGAGAAGTCCTTGGGATTGGGCGGTTGACGGATGGATATGATGCCTACCAAGATATCTTGACTGCATGCGATGACCGTGCGTTCGATTGGAACGCAATCCTCCGCGTAATTGCTTTACCCGACGCATGTTGGATTCGAGGGACCATAAAGCAACGACCAAAGGGTTTAGATGCTCGCTACCTCACTCAAGAAGCCACGGCATGGGCCCAAATTCTAGCTCACTACGTGCTCGCAAGCACCCACGGGTCATCTATTACTGCCGAGCTTGCATTATTGATATGGTGCATTCTAACCGAGAAATCGGTCGACATTTCGCATGCCATTCGCCAATCCATGGGGCGTATTCATGCCAAGGAAAATCTACCATTCCCTGTTATGGTGACCGAGTTAGTTGCATTGGCCGGCGTCCACCGAGAGGCTAAGGATAGGAGAACCTCAATTCTGGTCGAGGGCGATGTTATTCTGACCAAGAGGTGCCTCAAGCCTCCGGAATTCACCAAGGACATTGGACTACCCGCAACATCTCGTAACACTACCACATCATCCACACCACAAAAATCAGCCACCCAACGCCTTGAAGACCTGCACAAGAAGTTGGACCGTTATGAGAGGCGTAACCAACGCTGATACGCTCACGTGAAGAAACTTCTAAGCGTAGTCACCCCACCTATGGAAGAACCAGATATCTCCACATCCACCGCAACTTCAAGCAGAGATAGCGATGACATTGGAGATGAGGGACACTCGGGACTCGACCACCCATTACGCCTAACCTATAGCACGGAGGATCGTGCTAAGTTTTAAGTGTGGGGAGGTCGGCCGACCGATCTCCGTAGGTAACACCCGAATAAATTCTTGTTCTTTGAACTCCTTTGTAATTATGATAGGTTGCCTGATTAGGTCTTATTTGACACCATTTGCATGATAAGTTTACTTGGTTGGAACAATGAAACTCTTTCTTAGGAAACCAATACTTTGGGGCAACCATGGCACTGCCAATTTCGAATATTTTGATGCCAAATTTGCATGGAGAACTATATCTTGGAACATGGATTTTGAGTTAAGAACACAAGCTAGTGAGCTTTGAGCCTTGTTTTGTGGCTACATCTTATAGTCACCTACTCTCCTTCTTGTGTGAAATTTTTTTCTCTCTATGAGTGTGATCCTTGCTTTGTGTGAGTCTATATGTCCATTATTTTTTGTATTCATGCATCTATATGATTTAGGCCATCATTTCATTAGCTCACTTACCCAGATAGCCTTACCTTTTATCATCAATTGTTAGCCAATTTGAGCCTACGCTTAACCCACTTTGTTCTTAATTTAGCACATTACAAGCCTTAAAGCGAAAACAATAAATGTCCTTATTTGGATCCTTGATTAGCTTAGGCTAGTGTGTGAGAGTATCATTCAAGTGTGGGAACCTTGGGACATTGGGTGAATAAAAGCGTAGTTTTGTATTTTTATTGAAATTATTGGGAATTGGGTACATACTCATGTATTGATCAAATGTAAAACCTTATGCATTGATGCTCTTGTATATAGAAAGAAAAAAACAAAAGAAAAAAAAAAGAAAAGAAAAAGAAAAATGATATGGAAAAGAAAAAAAGAAAAAGAAAGAAAAAGAAAGAAAAAGAAGAAAAAGAAAGAAATAAAAGGGGGATAAAATGCCCCAAAGCAAAGTGTAGCTCAATAAAATCAATGCATAAGTGTTGAGAAATGAAAAGGGATGCATGAGTATGTGAAAAAGTGAGAAATGGGTAGTTAGGTTAGCTTTAAAATTGTATAGAATGTCATAGGTTAGGTGGGAAGTTTAAGCTTATCAAAGATCCAAATTTCAAGCTCACTTAACCAAATATGCATCCCACCTTGACCCTAGCCCCATTACAACCTAAAGAAAGACCTCATGATATTTGTACACATGCATGGAATAAATGTTGATTGTTAGATGGAGAACAAATCTTGGAGAGCAGGATTAGGAGAAAATTGAGAGAATCAACCCTAGACACTTGAGCGAATAGAGTGCATACACTTCCGGTGAGGGTTCGAAGGCTCTAATTCATGATTCCCGGCTCTCACGAGCATTCTTCATGCAAGGTTGCATATATTGCATTTGACGCATAAAATTGGTAAGTCCTATATTTGACCACCATCGGACCCTATATGCTTGCATATATCTTAGGAAGGTCGATTTATTCCTAACCAAGTAGATAATAGCACTAGTCAAAGTTGCATTCATATAAGTAGGTTGCACTTCATGAGTCTTATACCCTTACGATCCCTCGGTCTTTTGTGTTTCTTTTGCATTTCTCTAAGCATGAGGACATGCTAGAATCTAAGTGTGGGGAGGTTGATATACCCCATTTTGAGGGTTTATCTTGTGTTGATTTCAAGGGTTTTATCAATAATTCCACACGCTTTCTATATGAAAATACAGGACTTTGTGCTCCTTTCTTAATTTTGCCTCATGGATGAAAACATGCTTATTTTGCACTAAATTAGATACATTTCTAATCTTCTCTTGGTGCCATTCGATGCCGTGACCTGTGTGTTAAGTGGTTTAAGAATATAGGGCAGGGATGGACCGGAAGAGAGAAGGAGGACGGGTGCAAAGGAAGGGAGCATGAGAATTGAACTTTGGAAATCTCAACATGGGCGCGTGCGCGCACTTGACGCGTCCGCGTGGATTGAGAAGTTAGAAGTTGAAGCCAAGAGGCAAGCCACGAGCCGGCTTGCGTAGCGGCTAGGCCATGATCTTAGTTGGCGTGCACGCGTACATTATGCCTCCGCGCGCATTACAAGATGCCCCGGTGGCACGCACGCGTACATTGCGCGTGCGTGCCGATGTTCAAATATGATTTTTTTAAAGAGCCACGTGACTTGGGCGTGGAGGCAGTTGGAAATCCCATTTTGGGAAAGTGTCCTAGCAGGAAAAGCATAAAAAGACCAAAGAAACAAGGGTCAAGGGACTTTTTAGCTCATTTTCTAGATTCTAGATATTTTGGAAGATAGTTAGTTACACTTGTGGAGAAGGAGAGAGATTCCAAGCTCTCATTAGGGTTCATCTTCATCTAATTTCTGAATTTTCATTCACTCTTTGGTGAGATCCCTTGCACTTCTCAATTCATTTTGTTCATGTCATAGATCTTCTTCTTCAATCTCCATTAGTGTTTGTAATTGCTCAATTCTCATAGATCTTGGATTCAATTTTGTAGTTTTGTATTTAATCAATTCCTTTAGAATCTCATTTCCATTGTTGTTCTTTGTTATTTGTTGTTAGTTCCTTGTGTTGAAATACTTTTAATTCTACTTTCTTCTCAATTTTACCATGGCTTTCACTCTTGCTCACCAAATGTTTGATGAAATGCCAACACTAGTTATGGAGTAAAAGTTTCTTACTTGGCATAGGGTTTGGGCCATTAGAAGAAGTTGAATAGCTGTGTCAATTGTTGATTTAGAATTAGGGATTGCTAATTGACTTGGAGTACACTAAAGCTAGATTTCCATAAGGTAAAGCTAGGATTTGTGATTCAAGTTTATTACTCTCATTTGACTTTCCTCTATGCTTGGGGGTTAACTAAATGAAGCAAGGCCTAATTGTTGTCATCATTGAAAGAACTATAAGGATAGAATTTCTAATGCCAACCCTAAGCCAAGTCTTCTAAGGATTGATTATTTGTTTTCTTTCTTGCTAAAACCTTCAAGGAATCATAACAAGGCTTTCTAATCAATAAGATGCACACTCTAGCAATTCTAAGGGAGGACGACTCGCGAGACTAGTACTCTCGGTTATAGATTGTAGGATTGTTTGGTGCGAAGTTTAAGTGTCGATTAGACTATACTCACGGTCATATTCATCATTGAATTCTAAATCGACATGCTAAATTTCGTTCATCAGTAAGGTGAGAGATGCATGAAATATTTCATATCTTTAAGACATAAAGACAGATGATCATGCACTAGAAATAGATAATAAAACAAAATACATGGAAAAAAGGAAAATAACATAGGCAACAAGGGAGTAAAGGAAACAAATCCACCTTAGTGATGGTGGCTACTACTCCTTTTGGAGGATCCAATGGAGTGCTTGATTTCTTCTATGTCACGCCCCTGCCTCTGTTGTTCTTCCCTTATAACTCTTTTTTCTTCCCTCACTGCTATTTGATCTTCTCTTATGTCATGGAAGATGGTAGAGTGCTCTTGATGTCTCATCCTTAGTTGATCCATGCTGGAGCTCAATTCTCCTAGAGAAGTGTGCAATTGGTCCTAATAGCCTTGGGGAGGAAAATGCATCCCTTGAGGCATCTCAGAAATTTCTTGTTGAGGCAGCTCCACATGCTCTTGATATGGTCCATGTGCTGGCTCTCTAGTTTGCTCCATCCTTCTTTTAGTGATAGGCTTGTCCTCTTCAATAGGAATGTCTCCTTCTATGACAATTCCAGCTGAATTGCATAGATGACTTATAAGGTGAGGGAATGCCAACCTTGCTAAGAGAGAAGGCTTTTCAGCTTTCTTGTACAATTCTTGATGTATTACCTTATGTACCTCCACCTCACTTCCAATCATGATGCAATAAATCATGATGGCTCTGTCAATAGTCACTTCTGACCGATTGCTAGTAGAGATGATAGAGCATTGGATAAATTCCAACTATCCCCTAGCTATGGGCTTGAGGTCAAGCCTTTTTAGTTGGATAGGCTTGCCTTGAGCATCGCTCTTTCACTGAGCTCCATCCACACAACTGTATGAAAGGACATGGTCTAGTCTTTGGTCAAAATTGACTCACCTAGTGTAAGGACGTGGGTCTCATTGCATCATTGGCAAATGGAGTGCCAACCTTACATTGTAACACCCTAATTAGCCTAAGCTTTACCTCACGTCGTAAAGCAAACGTTAATCAGAGATTACGCCAGTTCTAAGCTCATACATATAATATTTATAGAAGGAATACTATAATCTAGAAACCCGATGAAGGAGATAGCTCAAAAATAGGATTTGAAAAGCGCAAAACGTACTAACAAAGCTACTAACTTAAAGCACAAGGAACATATGTAATATAACAAAAGATAAGGAGTATAATATCATAATAATCTAGTCTCGGCTCGCGGAGTTTAAGCCGGCTAGTCATATATATATACAGACAGAAACCTGATAGTAAAAACAGCTTTTACAAGTTTTGTTCTCTTAAATACAAGCCTCTAGGCAAATCAAAATACAAAGTGAGAGACATATACGAAATAAATAAGAAAGACTCAAAAGAAATGTCCAGATCCTCCGCTTTTGTCAGCAACCATACAACTCACCAAGGAGGGTTGCGACTTGCATCTAAAAAATAGAACAGAAATATGGTATGAGAACCGGAGGTTCTTAGTATGGTAACAGTGCCCAATGATGTAGGATATAAGCCCCCAGGACGCCAAAGGCAATCCTAAGCGCCATATCCATCATAAGATCTCCTCTTAAAGCATACTAAAACAATAAAGCATACATATGTAAATCTTAACATAAAATAAATAGGGTACTCTATCTTAAGGGATTTCTATTCTAACCAAACATCGTTGTCCTACAACCTTCACCAATCGATCCTCCATGCGATCCCATCGCCACCGCCTTCCGAACCTCCTCAATCCCAGTAGAAATTACAAATAATTACAATGCAAGTAAATCACAATTAAAATCATATAAGGCAAGTAGATCAGGTAAGCAAATAGGCATGTTATTCAATTAGGCATACCATTGCAAGTCGGCAAAGCAGACAAACAGATAGAAAATGCACATGATAAATGCCTGTCCTACTGGTTGTGATATCACATTGTCGGTTCAACTGCCAACCAGACACATCTCCATGGAGATGTCTAATGCCAGGGCATCTTGGCTAGTTTTACTAGCCATTTTTTGTATGCTTTAGGTTGGTTTCATGCAATTTCCTAGTGAATAAGGCAAGTTTTGGGTGAAAATATACTTACACCTTCATTTAAGCAACTATTGTAAATTTTGCATGATTTCATGAGATTTTTGAAAGAATTGCATGATAATTTGATGATACATAATCTCATGACTTTGGCTAGAGCTTTGATGCACTTTAGTTGCTTGATTTTAGGACAAATGAAGCATGGAAGAACCACGTTAGCATTCACGTTAACTTAGTTAACGTGACTACTAACGTGGGATGGCAAAGAGCTTGCAACGTTAATGAGAAAAGTGATCACCAATAACGCCTGCAAAGCCATTCAGAGCTTACGTTAAGAGCCACGTTAACTAAGTTAACGTGGTACTTAACGTAGAAGAAAAAGAGGACTCCACGTTAACGAGAAACATGAACTCCAATAACGTTTCTCCTCAACATTAGTGGTAAAAGTGAGCACCACTAACGTTGGGAACTTAGGCAATGCCCCACGTTAAGAGTCACGTTAACTTAGTTAACGTGAACTCTAACGTGGAAGAGGATCAACATCGCCAACGTTAGTGACACGCACTTTTGTCATTAACGTTGGATCATTAGCATTGCCTAGGTTAACTCTCACGTTAAGATTATTAACGTGAAAGTTAACGTGGAGTTGAATTCAAAGAACCAACGTTAGTGGCACTCACTTTTGTCACTAACATTGGGAGATGGCTTTATTACTATGTTAAGAGCCACGTTAACTTAGTTAACGTGGGTTCTAACGTAGGGACTTAAGGCAATTGGAGCGTTAGTGACAAAGCTGAGTGTCACTAACACTCTCGAAGGTGATACATATCCACGTTAAGAGCTACGTTAGCCAAACTAACGTGAGATCTAACGTAGGGTCAAGAGGCAAGCATCGTTAATGGGAAGTGATTCCCATTAACGTTTGCAAAAAGGTGCACAAGCCAACGTTAATGGGAAAGGTGAGTCCCATTAACGTTGGCCAAGGATTGAGTAAGAAGCGTTAGTAGTCACATTAAGATTATTAGCGTTGGAATTAACGTGGGTATATAAGGGTGGAACGTTAGTGGAAAAAGTGAATGCCACTAACATTCTCGCACCCAAAATGTATTCAAAGTTAATCTCACTAGATGCCCAAGCCTAATTCATATTTCTCTACAAGCCGGGCCCACTAAAGATGAGAATTGCTTCAACTCAAGGTCCAGAACCCACATCCAAGACTTGCAGAACTCACTAGAAGAGCATAAAGAATAGTGTATATAGGAGTAGTTTTTAGGGGGAGAGAAGAGAGGGTTATAGGCTGGAACACAGAAATTGGGGATTGGAAGAGGGGTCTTCAGACTCCCTCCCCTCACAGACTTTTCCTTCTCTTTCTTTTCTTTGTACTTTTCATTTATGAATTTGGAAGTTTCATTTTCAGTTTTAATCTTCATCTTTACTTTTCTGCACTTTCTTTCTTTTCTATTTTGGGTAGAGCAATGATCAACTAACTCTTTTCATTGGGGTAGAGAGCTCTATTGTGATTCAATGGATCAATTGTAGTTCTTATTCTTCTTCTTCTTTCTTTTCTCTTGATTTTACTAGAGAGCTTTCGATCTTAATTCAATTGGGTAATTGTCTTGGAAGAGAAATTGCTCATACTTGGATTTCCTCTGAACCTTGGAAGAGGAATGAGGAAATTATGCTAGAAATGCTCTCTCACATTGGATTAGGTTAGGGGTTGGATGGATATTGTGACATGTAATCCTACCAATACTTTGATCTATGAATGTGTGTGGTATAATAAGTGACCAAACTTCATCTCTTCCCATGAGCAATTAAATCAAGGAATTGGGCAATTGTTCAAGCTTAGAGAGATTGGATTGCCAAGGAATTGGGATCCAATCACTTAAGATTTCCAAGGAGATCAATGAATGCATTTATTGAGGAAGAGGTGAGAATGAACTTGATCTTGAGGATTGCAATATCTCTTGATCCCAATGTTCATTTTATTTTTAGTTCTTGCATTTACTTTTCTTGCCATTTTACTCTTCTGCACTTTATAGCTTTTCTTTACTTTTATGCCATTTACATTTCCTTGTTACTTATCACTCCAATATGATTCATCTAACTAGGATAATCAATTAATCATTGTTTGCTTAATCCGTTAATCTCTGTGGGATTCGACCTCACTCTATTGTGAGTTATTACTTGACGACAATTCAGTATACTTGCCGAAGGAAAATTTGTTGAGAGACAAGTTTTCACGCATCAAGTTTATGGCACCGTTGCCGGGGATTAACTGTGATTAACAAACTGCCGGTTGATTGATTTACTAGATTAGACACTTTTCTTTTGTCATTATTTTCTTTTGTTTCTTTATTTTCTTTTGCTAACTAACTGTTTGTGATATTGCCTCACTGGGAATTTCCTCATCTGCGACAAGGGGAATTCCAAATCTCTTTTATCTTGGTGGTTGTTGTCTGATACAGAGTAATTTGAAGAAAAATGGAGTATGGATCATCTTTTGGTCAATCAAGTTACTTGGGATACTTCTCACCACCACAAAATAATTCATGTTAATATGATAACGGTGGTTGGAAATGTCAGGAACATGAAATGGGGGGCTTCCCAGGGTCACAAAATGGTCCATATTCTGATGACTTTGATCACTACTCAAGCTGTGCATAGGAAGATAAAAACCAAAGAAATTTCACTTATTCACAGCCCATTCATCAAGAGCCATCATCCTTTAATTATTCAACCTCACCTCCTAGCTTTCTGCATCAAAACCCTTCACCACTTGGATATGCCTCAACACAAAATTCCTTCCCATATCCATATAATTCATCTCACCACTCACACAATTCATTCCATTACACACAAAATTCTTCTCAGAGTCCACAAAACCCATATCATTATCCACAAGAGTCATACCACTCTCAGAACATACAACTACAAAATAACCAATTCCATTTACAAAATAGCCACCCTCATCCTCCAAATTCCAACCCAGCTGCACACCCTCCCCTCAAGGATAAGCTATCAAGGATAGAAAACCTACTGGCAATTCTCTTGGAAGAATCTAAGGACACGAGGACTTTCCAAGAGGAAGTAAAAACCATTATGCAGAACCGGTGGGTTGCCATTAAGAAGCTTGAGGAACAAGTTGGATATCTATCAAAGCAAATCCATACCCATAATTCCCTTAGTGACACCATGGCAAACCCAAGGGAAGAATTAGAAGAAAAAGAAAAAGAGGCACCCATACCAAGTGAGATTTCTATGAAGAAGGATGAGGTTGTGAGAATATATAAGCCTAAGGCTCCATACCCACAGAGGTTACTAGTGGTGACAAAGGAACATGCAAATTCACTCCCAAAAGACTTAATGCAACATCATGTAGAAGAAAGGGAGGAAGTCAATCAAGGGAGCCCACACTCCAATGAAACAGAGAGTTGCATAGAGGGTGAATTCATTGAACCACCAATTCAAGAAGCACTTGATGAAGATGATGCTCCAACCATCATACAACACCCAAGTCCTGAAATCAAGGTGGTGAAGGCAATCAACGTGAGCATTAACAAGAGGATGGTGACCAAGAAAAGAAGGACAATATCCATGAAGAATAAAAGGTCAACCAAAAGCCATCCCACCCCTACCCCAACAAGCAAGTTCACTCAAGCTAACAACAAAAGAAAGCTTGCTGGGGAGAGGCACTCTAAACAAGGGGCATTAACTGGCTCCTCTTTCCTTTTGAGGTCATTCCTCTTAACAAACTGGAAGAAGAGGAAGAAAGTCATAAACAACATGTCAAGCTAATGACATTAAAAGAGCGCTTGTTGGGAGGCACCCCAACCGTAGGTAACATTTCCTTGCTTTGCTTAGTTTATTTTCAATAATTTGGCATATGATTGCATTCTAAGTTTGGTGTTGCCATGCAACAATTTCATTTTTAATATTCACTGGGTACTTGCAACATTCTAACTTGAGGGGGTGTCACACTAAGTTTGGTGTTTCCACTTATTTTTCATGCAAGGTACCAAGCACACCACTTATTAATGCAATCAAAATGTCTATGTTTGTATCTCTTGTGCCTTTATTGTATCCTTAATTTGGCTTGCTGAAACATGATGACAAGTCATCATATACCCATTTTTCAAGCTAATTTCACTTGTTTTATTAGTCTTTATGCACTTTCTTGCATCCTAAGTAAGTGATTTGGAGTGAAAATGCATAGCTTCTTTAAATCAAACAACCACCATGAAATTAATGTTAACTCATGAGGTTTAAGCTAAATTTAATTGATTTTTAATTGATTTATAAGCCTTGTGAATTTAGTGATACTTGGAGTGGTTGTTTTGGTTTAATGTAGGTAAAGAAAAGAAGAAAAAGCGTGGCTTAAGGAAGCGTGGCCCAAGGAGAAAAAGGCGTGGCCCATAATGGAGGAAGTAAGCATTGCCCTCCACAAGGGCATACTGCCCTCTAGGAAGGAAACATAAGGGAACAAAGCTTGAAAGGCAACTCTGCCCTGCCCACTACAAGGGCAGAGCACAAATCTGTGCCTTGGAATCAAGAAGAAGAAAATGTTGCCCTGCCCTCCACAAGGGCAGTATCGGGCTCACAAGGGGAGAAAACCAAAGGAAAATGTCTCCAAATGCTTGCTACAAGTCTCGAACGCGGAACAAGAAGGAAGCAAGGAACTAGGCTTCATTATGGTGCCAAGAAAGCCAAGGAAAATGAGTAGCGTGTGTTTCTGCCATGTCTCGAACGCGGGACTTTAGTTTGGAAACACTGCCCTGCCCTCCGCGAGGGCAGGGCAGCATTTTGTTGTGGCACGGCCAGCACACCAACCTGGCGCACCAAAGCATCGTTCGGCAGCACCAGCAGCGCACCAAGGCACCAATCTGGCGCACCAAACTTTTCTGCCCTACCCTCCGCGAGGGCAGGGCAGCATCCTGCGCACCAATTCAGAGAATTGGGGAGGAGAATTGATCTCTCTTCTTCCTCGTTCTTACTTGGGCATTTTTACTTTTCTTGTTTTGAGTTTTGGGTGTGAAGAATTGAGGAAATTCTGTCTCAATCTCCATTCAAAATCTCTTTAATTCCTCTTCTGCATAATTGAGTTTAATTACAATTTCCTTTACTGTTTCTTCTTCTATTTCTTGTTAATTGCTTTGTGAACTTGGATCTGGGAAGGCAATTGAGGTCTAGACTTTGCTATCTAGTCTCTTGAGTCCTGAGATTCCATTTTCCTTTTTGGTTCTTCTGTGAACCCTGCTGCAGTTTAATTTCATTTTCTGTTTGAAATTTAGTTTATTCCAATTCATCTTCTACTTTATTAATTGTTGCAATCTACTTTCTCTTGCTGGAATTCTGAATTCCCAATCCTTAATTCCCCTTTTATATTCAAGCAATTTACATTTTGTGCCATTTAAGTTATTGCAATTTACATTTCTTGCACTTTAAGTTTCAGTCATTTAATTTCTTGTCCTTTAAGATTCAGTCTATTTTACTTTCCTGTCCTTTAATTTACTGCAATTCTCCCCTCTCCCTTTACATTCCAAGCAATTTAGCTTCTGTTAAAACTAAACCACTCAACCAATATTTGATTCGCTTGACTAAATCAACAACTAAACTAAAATTGTTCAATCCTTCAATCCCTGTGGGATCGACCTCACTCATGTGAGTTATTATTACTTGATGCGACCCGGTACACTTGCCGGTGAGTTTTGTGTTGGATCGTTTTCCACACATCAAGTTTTTGGCGCCGTTGCCGGGGATTGAAATAGATTGACAATGATTAAGTGAAGTGGAGATCTAGATCAAGCATTTTTTTTCTTTTCTGTTGCTTTAATTTTGTCTAACACACTAACTGTTTGAATTTTTGCTTAAACTAACTAAAACTTCATTCTAGCTACAGATTGAGGTTTCATTGGTTTTCTGGGTCTGTGTGTTTATTGTTGTGTGTTTGTATGTCAGGTACAGGAAGATCTTCCCCCATCCTCTCTGAAATTGACCAAAGAACTCTTCGAAGAATAAGAAGAGCTGAAAGTGGGAAGAACGTTATTGGAGAGGAAGAATCTGAGGAGGAATTCCAAGAAATGGAAGGAGATCCATCAAACCTCAATCAACCAGGAGGAGGGGCCAACAATAACCAACAACAAAGAAGAGTCCTGGCTTCATATACATTTGCAAATGCTAGACACTGTGGAAGTAGCATTCTTACTCCTAATGTCAATGCAAACAACTTTGAACTAAAGCCACAACTCATCACTTTGGTTCAAAACAACTGTTCTTTTGGAGGAGGGCCATTGGAGGACCCAAATCAACACTTATCCACCTTCTTGAGAATTTGTGACACTGTTAAAACCAATGGTGTGCCTCCTGACAGCTACAAGCTATTGCTCTTTCCATTTTCTCTCAGAGACAAAGCCACTCAATGGCTAGAGACATTTCCAAAAGAGAGCATCAACACTTGGGATGACTTGGTGAGCAAGTTTCTTGCCAAATTCTATCCCCCTCAAAGGATCCTAAGATTGAAGACTGAGGTGCAGAC
>NC_029775.3:50389871-50394551 GCF_000817695.3 Arachis duranensis | reverse complement strand
CACCAACCATCACAAAGGAGAGGAGTAATGGAGTTGGAAGGAGTGGATTCAATTCTAGCTCAGAACAAGATAATGCAGCAGCAGATTCAACAACAGTTTGAGCAAATGGCCAAAAGGATTGATGGCTTGCAAGTTGCATCGGTAAGTGCCACAAGCCAACCATCAACTACTTGGGGTCAGAGTGAAGAAATTCAAGAGGAGCAACAGCAAGAGCAAGTCCAATACATGCACAACCAAAATCCTGGAACTAATGAAGTCTATGGAGATACTTACAACCCTTCTTGGAAGAACCATCCCAACCTCAGATGGGGAGACAACCACAATCAAATTCAGCAGCCATGGCAAAGGAACTCAACTCAAAATAATTGGAAAAACACAAACAACAACCAGCCAAACACTAACCAAAATACATACAGAAAACCACAAAACACTTATCCCAACTCTAACCATTATCCACCCAATAACCACCCAGCAAACCAAAACACTCATCATCATCCATCAACACCCCAAAACCAACCAATCTCACAAGACTCTTAGAGGATCACTAATCTAGAAATGCTCATGGAAAAGATGATGAAAAACCAAGAAATGACAACAAAGAACCAAGAAGCTTCCATGAAGAACCTGGAGAGGCAGATTAGGCAAATCTCCAAACAAATTTCTGTTGAAAAACCATCAAGCTCACTACCAAGTGACACCATTCCTAATCCAAAAGAGGAATGCAAGGCAATACAATTGAGGAGTGGAAAAATACTGCTGAAAGATGAAAAAGCCACCAAGAAGCCTAAAGAGAGTGACGAGAAACAGGTTGAAAAAGAGGTAGCCAATGATGAAGATGCAACAGCAAGCAATCAACCTCAGAATCAGCCTCAAGAAAAAGAAGATAGGCCACAGAATCTAAAAAAGGGAAAGCAGATCATGGAAGAACCAATTCCAAAAAAATTTCAAGGGGAGAAAAGCTTGACACCCACACTGCCTTATCCTCAAAGATTCTATCAGGAGACTAAGGACCAACACTTTTCTAAATTCCTAGAAACTTTCAAGAAACTGGAAATCAACATACCTTTAGCTGAGGCATTGGAGCAAATGCCTCTGTATGCCAAGTTTTTAAAGGAACTCATCAACAAGAAGAGAAGTTGGAATGAGAAGGAGACTGTAATGCTTAGTAAAGAATGCAGTGCACTCATCAAAAAGGGACTCCCTCCCAAGCTTGAAGATCCTGGAGGTTTCTTCCTACCCTGCACTATTGGAAGCCTATTCATTAACAAGGAGATGTGTGATTTAGGAGCAAGCATAAATCTAATCCCATCTTCTTTAGTGAAAAAGCTTGGCATAGAGGAGGTGAAACCAATACAGATGTCCTTGGAGTTGGTGGACCAATCAGTAGTATATCCTAAAGGGCTGATTGAGAACCTTTTAGTTAAGGTTGACAAGTTCATCTATCCGGCAGATTTTGTGATCCTGAATTCTTCAGAAAATGGAAATGACTCCATAATACTTGGTCGACCATTTTTGGCCACTACTAGAGCCATTGTGGATATAGAGCAGGGAGAGCTAACCCTCAGGATGCACGAGGAGAGCATCACCTTGAAAGTCTTTCCAGAATTACAAAGGAATGAAGAAACAAGCAAGACAAGTAGTGACTTCCTCCCTAAGCAAGCAACCGACAAGGCAGTAGAACAGAAAAACAAGCAGATGCAAGAAGAAAAAGGTCAGGTCCCTCAATTTCAGCCAGAAAATACCTGAAATCACAGAAAAACACACAAACTCATAGTAAAGTCCAGAAAAGTGAATTTTAACTAAAAACTAAAAAAAATATACTAAAAACTAACTAGATCATACTAAAAACATACTAAAAACAATGCCAAAAAGCGTACAAATTATCCGTGCCAAAGGTGACAAGGTGCAACTAGTGTATCAACAGCTGGGAACAAAAGATTATTACACTGTCAACCAAGTACTTTCTCTGGAGCATATTGAAATTGAGCATCAAGGCACACAGAGAAAGCTTACAGTAAGAGGTGACAAGTTGAGACATTACCAACATCAACCACCCTAAAGGGAGTTCAATGTCAAGCTAGTGACAATAAAAGAGCGCTTCATGGGAGGCAACCCATGATTTAAGATTTCTGTCTTCCCTTTCATCTAATAAGCTATGATTCCTCTGAGTATGATTTTGAACTTTCATGTTTGATAAATGCATACATTGTCTTAGAGCATAAATCAGACTTCTAAGTTTGGTGTCCCTTAAGGCACACTCAACTTTTGCTTTTCAAAAAAGAAAGGGGGCTAATCTTAGAACATATGAAATGTCATTTTGATAAAGCATATGACCAAACACTAAGTTTGGTGTCTACATATGTAATATTGTTCTACAGATTAGTTCCCTATTTATGGAATCAAAACCATACAGAAAGGGATCATGCATCAAGTTTTTAGCATAAAATACATCAATTGTGAAGAGTGGTTTGCATTGATAAGCCGTCCCCTCAATAAGAGATAAGTTTGGTTTTCACCAACTTTTAGCATCTTTAATTAAGGGACACAATTGACCATGAAAAAAAAAAATTTTTAATAAATAATAATAAACAAAACAAAACAAATCTTTTATTACAAATCAATTGCCAACGACTATATTAATGATTTAAGGCTAGCTGTCTTGGTTCATGCAGGAGAAAAGGATTGAGACAAAAGCAAGGAGGGGCCACGGCTAGGATAAGCTATGTGAGGATGGTCACATGTGCCTAGAAGAATGCGTTCATGGGGAAGCAGAATTTGCATGCATGCATCATCGAACACCCAAATGCATGCAGCCAATGGGAAGAGGATCCTCGTCAAAGCCTCAACAATGCATGCAGACCGTCCATTCCATGAACCCCTTTGATGAACAATTCAATCTCAACCCTTCATGAGCACCAACGAGCTCCTTCCTCATTCATGTGGTTTTGTTGGAAAGCTTGAAGAATCTACCTATTAATAGCCGTAGCACTAAACGGTTCACACAATCATTCAAGCCATCTTCACATGAAAGCCATAATCCCCTCTATTCCCAAAACTAAAACAATTCCCTTATCTCACACAACAGAACCGAGAAGCATCCCAAACACAACACATACTTCTTCTATTCTCACTTTTCCCTTCTTCTCACCTCAAATCTAATGGCCTCCTCAAGTTCAAAAAGAAGGCTGGGAAAGGAACCTATGGTAGCCGAACCTCCATCATTTGATGCAAACAAATTTAGATCCCAATTCCATGAAGGGAGATATCATAGGTTCATGGAGGCAAAGAATGTCATCTATGAGAAAGGTCTTGATTTGAAGGAAGGAGAATACCCCATCACGAGGCAAATCACTAAAGAAAGAAGATGGGAACTCTTATGTGCTCCTCTAGTTCACATCAGTGCAGTCATGATCAGGGAGTTCTATGCAAATGCTGTAAAAGAAAACAAAAATAGTGCTCCTTACACAAGTTATGTCAGAGGAGTTGAAGTGAGCTTCAGTCCAGCAGCCATCACTAGGGCTCTAAAGTTGAGAACCATAACTTATGCAGAGCCTAGTTATGAGACCAGATTGCAAATGGAAAATAATCCTGATGAGATCTTGCAAGGGCTATGTGTGGAAAATACAGAATGGGAGAGAGACTCAAAAGGAGTTCCAAGTCACTTGAGGAGAATAAACCTTACTCCTGTGGCCAAAGGATGATATGAGATAGTAAGGAGGTCCATTCTCCCTACTGGAAACACCTCTTGGGTCACAATCAAACGAGCACTCTTGACATATTGCATCCTACATGGAGGTGAAATCAACCTTGCACAACTCATAGCCGATAGTATTCAAGATATGGCCAACAGTACAAGTAAATCAAGTAGTCTTGGACATCCAAGTACCATCCTTAGGCTATGCGACAAAGCAGGAGTGATCTTTGAAGATGAGGACACAGAAAAAGTGAAAAAAGGGAAAGGAATCACCAAGAAGAGTATGGAGGGATTGAATGAAGAAGAAGATCAAGAAGGGGTGGTAGCTCCCAGACAAAGGAGATCACAAAGAGAGGAAGGACGAAATCAAGCTCATGATGCCATAGACATGAGCCAGTTACAAAGATCAATTGAAGAACTATCTCAGCAACTCATGCAGGCTCAACAAGGCCAAAACTAGGGGGGCCAAGAGAAATATCTAGAGCCCTATCCAGAATTTAGAGAGCAATATTTGAAAGATAAAGAGGAACGAGAAGCTTGGCAGCGTCAAATGGAGGAGAAACAAGAGAGATGGCAACAACAAATGATGACTCAGCAGCAAGAATTTCAAGCACAGATTCTTGAAGGACAAAAAGAGCAATACAAAGAATTCAAAGAATCATATGATAAGCTGTATTTCAGTCAAGCTAAAGCAGGGGAATATAGTCACAACCTGTATCAATGGAAGAATATTCATCACACCATGGGAGAAGTTAGATATGCGCAAAGAATGGAGAATGATGAAAACATGCAAGCAAGGTTGGAGTCCTTGACCCACAATTTGCCAACACTCAATCCTCAGATCAAGCCATTTGAGCAATGCCCTGAATTTGTAGCCAAGCAACAGGAAAGGTCTCATCACTATACTGAGGCAACTTTTAAAAGATTGGAAGATGTTGGGCTCTCAGGACTCTTAGATTCTGTTTGGGGTAGAAGATGTCCTGGTA
>NC_029775.3:50387543-50389119 GCF_000817695.3 Arachis duranensis | reverse complement strand
GAAAAGGATAAGCAATTTGCCCGCTTTGCAGACTATCTAAGGACTCTTGAAATAAAGATTCCATTTGCAGAGGCACTTGAGCAAATACCCTCTTATGCTAAGTTCATGAAAGAGATCTTAAGTCATAAGAAGGATTGGAGAGAAAATAAAAAAGTTTTTCTCACTGAAGAATGCAGTGCAGTCATTTTAAAGAGCTTTGATGACAAGTCATCATATACCCATTTTTCAAGCTAATTTCACTTGTTTTATTAGTCTTTATGCACTTTCTTGCATCCTAAGTAAGTGATTTGGAGTGAAAATGCATAACTTCTTTAAATCAAACAACCACCATGAAATTAATGTTAACTCATGAGGTTTAAGCTAAATTTAATTGATTTTTAATTGATTTATAAGCCTTGTGAATTTAGTGATACTTGGAGTGGTTGTTTTGGTTTAATGTAGGTGAAGAAAAGAAGAAAAGAGGAAAGCGTGGCTTAAGGAAGCGTGGCCCAAGGAGAAAAAGGCGTGGCGCATAATGGAGGAAGCAAGCATTGCCCTCCACAAGGGCATACTGCCCTCTTGGACATTGCCCTCCACAAGGGCACACTGCCCTCTAGGAGGGCAACATAAGGGAACAAAGCTTGAAAGGCAACTCTGCCCTGCCCACTACAAGGGAAGAGCACAAATTTGTGCCTTGGAAGCAAGAAGATCAAAACATTGCCCTGCCCTCCTCAAGGGCAGTATCGGGCCTTCATGGAAAATAAATCAAAGGAAAATGCCTACCAATGTGTGCCACAAGAGTTGAACACGGGACAATGAGGAAGCAAGGAACTAGGCTTCATTATGGTGCCAAGAAAACCAAGGAAAATGAGTAGCGTGTGTTTCTGCCATGTCTCGAACGCGGGACTTCAGTTTGGAAACACTGCCTGCCCTCCGCGAGGGCAGGGCAGCATTTTGTTGTGGCACGGCCAGCACACCAACCTGGCGCACCAAAGCATCGTTCGGTAGCACCAGCAGCGCACCAAGGCACCAATCTGGCGCACCAAACTTTTCTGCCCTGCCCTCCGCGAGGGCAGGGCAGCATCCTACGCACCAAGCTCGCACGCCACGCCCGCACCATGGCCACACGCACCAAATCCTGCCCTGCCCTCCACAAGGGCAAGGCAGTCTCCTGGAAGCAATCTTTCATGGGCCAAAAATTGAATTAAAAATCCAATTTAATTCATTTCTTCACCAAATCAAAAGCCCATCCAAATCCCAAGATCCAAGAATATAAAGTGTATAAATAGGAGCTAGTTTGATGTAATTAGGACCTTTTTTTTTGAACTTTTACCTTTTTACTTACTTTTGGCTTAGCCTTTGAATTTGCACTTTCTTTGAGCTTTCTTGAGAGACTTGACCGAGCACTAAGAGGATCAAGGGAGAATTGACTGATCTCCTTCCTCATTCTTACTTGGGCAATTCTACTCTTCTGTTTCTGAGTTTTGGGTGTGTGAAATTGAGGAAATTCTGTCTCAATTCCCATTCAAACTCTTTTCAATTTGTTTTCTGCATAATTCAATTTTATTTCTGTTCTTCTATTGCTTCTTCTTTAATT
>NC_029775.3:50366146-50385831 GCF_000817695.3 Arachis duranensis | reverse complement strand
ATTGCTTGATTTCAGGACAAATGAAGCATGGAAGAACCACGTTAGCATTCACGTTAACTTAGTTAACGTGACTACTAACGTGGGATGGCAAAGAGCTTGCAACTTTAATGAGAAAAGTGATCACCAATAACGCCTGCGAAGCCATTCAGAGCTTACGTTAAGAGCCACGTTAACTAAGTTAACGTGGTACTTAACGTAGAAGAAAAAGAGGACTCTACGTTAACGAGAAACATGAACTCCAATAACGTTTCTCCTCAACGTTAGTGGTAAAAGTGAACACCACTAACGTTGGGAACTTAGGCAATGCCCCACGTTAAGAGTCACGTTAACTTAGTTAACGTGAACTCTAACGTTGAAGAGGATCAACATCGCCAACGTTAGTGACACGCACTTTTGTCACTAACGTTGGATCATTAGCATTGCCTACGTTAACTCTCACGTTAAGATTATTAACGTGAAAGTTAACGTGGAGTTGAATTCAAAGAACCAACGTTAGTGGCACTCACTTTTGTCACTAACGTTGGGAGATGGCTTCATTACTATGTTAAGAGCCACGTTAACATAGTTAACATGGGTTCTAACGTAGGGACTTAAGGCAATTGGAGCGTTAGTGACAAAGGTGAGTGTCACTAATGCTCTCGAAGGTGATAGATACCCACGTTAAGAGCTACGTTAGCCAAGCTAACGTGAGATCTAACGTAGGGGCAAGTGGCAAGCAACGTTAATGGGAAAAGTGATTCCGATTAATATTTGCGAAAAGGGGACAAGCCAACGTTAATGGGAAAGGTGAGTCCCATTAACGTTGGCCAAGGATTGAGTAAGAAGCGTTAGTGATCACGTTAAGATTATTAACGTTGGAATTAACGTGGGTATATAAGGGTGGAACGTTAGTGGAAAAAGTGAATGCCACTAACATTCTCGCACCCAAAATGTATTCAAAGTTAATCTCACTAAATGCCCAAGCCTAATTCATATTTCTCTGCAAGCTGGGCCCACTAAAGATGAGAATTGCTTCAACTCAAGGTCCAGAGCCCACATCCAAGACTTGCAGAACTTACTAGAAGAGCATGAAGAATAGTATATATAGGAGTAGTTTTTAGGGGGAGAGAAGAGAGGGTTATAGGCTGGAACACAGAAATTGGTGATTGGAAGAGGGGTCTTTGGACTCCCTCCCCTCACACACTTTTCCTTCTCTTTCTTTTCTTTGTACTTTTCATTTATGAATTTGGAAGTTTCATTTTCAGTTTTAATCTTCATCTTTACTTTTATGCACTTTCTTTCTTTTCTATTTTGGGTAGAGCAATGATCAACTAACTCTTTTCATTGGGGTAGAGAGCTCTATTGTGATTCAATGGATCAATTGTAGTTCTTATTCTTCTTCTTCTTTTTGGAAGAGGAATGAGGAAATCATGCTAGAAATGCTCTCTCACATTGGATTAGGTTGGGGGTTGGATGGATATTGTGACATGTAATCCTACCAATACTTTGATCTATGAATGTGTGTGGTATAATAAGTTACCAAACTTCATCTCTTCCCATGAGCAATTAAATCAAGGAATTAGGCAATTGTTCAAGCTTAGAGAAATTGGATTGCCAAGGAATTGGGATCCAATCACTTAAGATTGCCAAGGAGATCAATGAATGCATTGATTGAGGAAGATATGAGAATGAACTTGATCTGGAGGATTGCAATATCTCTTGATCCCAATGTTCATTTTATTTTTAGTTCTTGCATTTACTTTTCTTGCCATTTTACTCTTCTACACTTTATAGCTTTTCTTTAATTTTATTCCATTTACATTTCCTTGTTACTTATCACTCCAATATGATTCGTCTAACTAGGATTATCAATTAATCATTGTTTGCTTAATCCGTTAATCTCTGTGGGATTCGACCTCACTCTATTGTGAGTTATTACTTGACGACAAGTTGGTATAATTGCCGAAGGGAAATTTGTTGAGAGACATCTCTATTGTGAGTTTTCACGCATCAATATCGCCCTTCGGAATCATCATATGGGAACCCCCGAGATATAGTGCTCGGATAACTGTCCAGGGTTTTACACCTGCGCACTCTATTGATCCGAAGGGATGCGAGCGGGATACTCTTGCCACGAACCTCACATCTCAACGCAAGCGGGACGAACCACCGCCCTTACGCTGCCGCCGCTACCTCGACTGTCGGGATCCAACCGCCATCCCTGTTGGGCGCATATCGTCTAATAATCTCCACATAACACAGTAGTTCAGTGGTTTTTCAGAAAACATTTTCAATACATCAGTGATTCCTCATCACACATTCGAGTCCTCAACTCATCTCAACCACTGTCAATTCATATTTCCATTCGAACTCAATAGTTCTTCAATTCTCATCTCATACATCAACCATTCATCCCATACCATCAATCCATCCTCAGTACACCAAAAACCTAGGCCTCCATTTTCTAAATTTTACAAGTAATATCATCTAAGGTCCTTAAGCTATTTCCCTTATTTTAAATGTCCAAAACCAGGCCCAAGAGTCATAAAATGGTGTTATGGAAGCTTACAAACTTGTTGGGAAGATGGAAGAGTTGAAAACAAATTTTAAATTTGACAAACAGTGCATGTGCGTATGCACAGGGGTGTGCGTGCGCACGCCCTGAAGAAGTTTCAAATCGCGTGGGTACGCATAAGGGTGTGCGTACGCACAGGTAAAAATTTTCACAATTCTATTTTGCTCGCACAAGCTGTTCTAGCGCCCTTAACAGATTGACCTTCCCAACGTGTGCGTGTGCACAGGCTGTGCGTGCGCACAGGTTGCAAATCATCATTGGTATGTGCGCACACAAGATGTGCTAGCGCTGAGAACAGATTGCCTGACTCTATCTATGCGTACGCACAGGTTGAAATTTTTTCAGAGGTGTGCGTGCGCACATACCAGAAATCACAAAATTCTATAACTTTGCAGAATTTTAGATTTTCAACACCAATTTTGAATGATCATAACTTCCTATTCAAAACTCCAAATTTTGCCAAATTTATATCAATTTAAAGGGTTTTCAATGAACTTTAACTCTAACCAAATTTCAACCAATTTTGAAAATCGAGGCAAAAGTTGTGATCGACAAAATTCACCAAAATTTCCTTTTTACCAAAATTTCACATATACTCAAATCTACCAATGCCTCAAGCCACAACCAACTAGATCAATACCAAACTCCCATTTACATCACAAATTACCTTCTTGGGTTATCAATCACCATTCTCAACTATCAAACATCAAATATATGAGCACAAGCAAGTCTCAACCACAAGCAAGCCTCCACTTACACCTCAATCAAGCACCAACAAGTTCCAAAGACTTCCAACTCACAATAATCAAGCTATATACATTTAAATCACCATAAATCAACCTAGGGCTCAATATAAACATAATCTCACAAAGGCTCAAGAGCTCTTCCCTTTCCCAATAGATTTGGAAGCCAAAACCCAAAGCCAAGCAAGGATTAGAGTGAACCTAAACACCGAAAATCACAAAATCTCACTTAATCAAAACCCTAGATATTTGAAATTTTGAGGAGAATAACTTAGAGGGATTTGAGATTTCCTTACCAATTTCTTATATGGGTTTTGTAGAGCTTTTCACAAGGAATGTGTAGCCATAAACGGTGCGGCAATCGGAGCTCTATAGCTCAAGATATGAGTTTGAGAAGATGGAAGTGAATAGTGCTCAATCTCTTCTCCTCTCCCTGTTTTCTTTTCAGCATGAATGGGTGTGTTTTAGTGTATGGTGTGCTAAAATGGGTCATTAATGAGGGTTTATATATGTTGGGCTTGGGCCCAACTTGGGCCCGGTCCAACCCGTTAGCATTTTTAGACCGTTTGCCCTAACTTTGGGCCAAACCTTTAAAATTAACGCCAGTTTTCCATTTCTAATATTTTTCCAAGGTTTTTGACTGTTTCTATTTCTAATTTGGGCAATATAATCACTTAATTAACCAGTTCTCCCCACCAAATAAGAAATTTTGCCTTCAAAATTTAGCAATTACCTGAGAAAAGCTCGGGATAATCCTTTTGCACCCCGGACTCCAATTTCCATGTATGCTCTTCAACTCTTGCTCTATTCCAAGCAACCTTAACCAATGAAACTTCCTTTCCTTGTAGCTTCTTCTCACTGGTGTCGTCAATTCTCACTGGCATTACTTAGAAAGTTAAGTTCTCCCGTAACTCGACCGACTCAGGCTCCAACACATGAGCCGCATCAGCCGTATACTTATGGAGTTGTGACACGTGGAATACGTCATGCAAGTTAGATAGTTGAGGTGGCAAATCAACTTGATATGCCACCGGCCCGAATCGACTTAGAATATCATACGGTCCTAGATACCTCGGAATCAATTTCTTGGTCCTAATTGCTCTTCCAATCTAGTTGTCGGTGTAACCCGCAGAAACACATGTTCTCCCACTTCAAACTCTAACGGTTTCCTTCTCTGGTCCGCATAAATCTTCTGTCAACTCTGAGCAGTTAACATCCTTGCAAGAATCTTCTTAATGTTCTCAGTAGTCTCTGCTATCAAATCAGGACCCAAAACACTTGATTCACCACATTCATACCAACAGAGTGGAGATTGGCACTTCCGTCCATACAAGGCCTCATACGGAGCCATCCCTATGCTCGCATGAAAACTGTTATTGTACGCAAACTTCACCAATGGCATGTAGCGGCCCCAACTTTCGGGTTGATCTAAAACACAGGGTCTCAGCATATCTTCCAACGTCTGAATAGTTCTCTCCGACTGTCCATCCGCTTGTGGATGATATGCCGTACTGAGACATAGCTTCGTACCGAAAGCTCTTTGGAAAGTTCCAAAAAACCTTGATGTGAATCGGGGATCACAGTCTGACACTATGCTCGATGGCACACCGTGCAACCTTACTATCTTCTTTATGTATAACCTTGCTAACTCTTCCATAGAACAGTTCACTCGAATAGGCAGAAAGTGAGCAGATTTGGTTAAGCGATCCACGATCATCCAAATCGCATCAAATCCTGACCTAGTCCTCGGTAAACCGGTCAAAAAATCCATCGGAGTTCCTTGCAGGTACCCCCACCCTTCGGGGATGAATGAATCAGCACCACCATCAAGTTCAATGAATCGGATACAACCGTTCTGACCAGCACATAAGATCTCATCCGAGGTCGACCTACAGCTTCAGGTAACCCTCGAAACATTGGCGCCATTGCCGGAGAACCCTGAAGTCATCCCATCACCATGGCAGATGACCATGACAACGACCACATCTCAGATCTAGAGGAAAGAACGCCGCATAAAAATGCGGACACCACCCCAAAAGATACTTCCTAAAACAACAACAAGAAGAACCCCCCAAACGAGGGAGCCATGGATGCATTTCAAGACCGGTTAAAATAACTTGAGGAAGAAGCCCTACGCCAATGAGAGGCCGAGAAGGACTTACAAAGGGAAATAAGGCGACGCCGGGAATTGGAGAACAAACTCCTAAAACTTGAAGCCGATGTCAAGATGAAAGCCAGCCCATCCACTCCTAAAGATAGCAACTGCAAGGAGCAAGATCCATTCACCAATGAGATCATGAAGATGAAAATCCTAAAGGACTTTAAACTCCCAGACATGACCTTATACGACGGCACTACAGATCCCGGCCATCATCTCAGTAACTTCAGAAGCAGAATGTATCTCACCGACGCCTCAGATGCAGTTCGTTGCAAAGCCTTTCCAACTACTTTAACAAAAATAGCAATTAGATGGTTCGACAACCTCCCTTCTAGGTCCATCTCAAGTTTTGACGACATGGCTAAGAAATTCCAGGCGAGATTCTCCATCCAAAAGGACAAAGCTAAACATGCTCCGAGCTTACTGGGAATCAGGCAAGGAGAACGGGAAACCCTGCGTAACTACATGGAAAGATTCAACAAGACATGCATGGATATACAGAACCTGCCAATAGAAGCCACTATTATGGGCCTCATTAATGGCTTACGAGAAGGGCCCTTTAGTCAATCTATATCAAAAAATTACCCCTCATCTCTGAACGAGGTGAAGGAACGAGCGGAAAAGTACATCAACATGGAAGAAAACTCCCGACTAGGAGAGACCTCGAAGGCCGGGTTCACCCCACGGGATAAGGATAAAAAGAAGGAAGACCGACATGGAGAGAAAATTAAAAAATACCACAATTACACCCCTCTATGGGTGTCTCTTGTGGACATATACAGAGAGGTTTACAACACGGAAAAAATACCACCAGCTCGGCCACTCAAAGGAAAAAAAGGAGGAGGAAACCGGGCTGAATATTGTGAATACCCTCGGATCCGCGGGAACTCCACCAATGAGTGTTTTGATTTAAAAAATGTCATAGAAAAGCTCGTACGAGAAGGAAAGCTAGATCGATATCTGGCCACCCATGATGATGAACAAAGAAAAAG
This sequence comes from Arachis duranensis, assembly GCF_000817695.3. Classification (NCBI taxonomy): domain Eukaryota; kingdom Viridiplantae; phylum Streptophyta; class Magnoliopsida; order Fabales; family Fabaceae; genus Arachis; species Arachis duranensis. The sequence continues at coordinate 50,379,384 of NC_029775.3, read as the reverse complement.
AAGAAGAGCAGAAGATGTCGAACCAACTGCGCGATCATCTCGAACACCAGAAAGACATGTCCACATGATACACGGCGGATTTGCCAGGGGAGGAATCTCTAAATCATCTCACAAAAGACATCTCAAAGACGTATATCACATCGCAGGAAAGGAGGAAGCACCCTACATCCCCGCAATCACCTTTACAAAAGAAGATGCATCCGGTGTCGCATCAGGGCATGACGATCCCATGGTCATCACCATTATACTGGCAAATGTAAATCTTCACCGTACGCTGATAGACCAGGGGAGTTCTGCCGACATATTATTCAAAACGGCTTTCGACAAACTCGGCCTAGAAGAAAAAGAACTCAGAGCGTATCCAGACAGCTTGCTCGGGCTAGGTGATACCCTAGTTCAACCGATGGCATACATCTCACTCCACACGACTTTCGAAAAAGGAAGTCAGTCAAGAACACTCAAAATAGATTACATCGTAGTCGACGTAAGTTCAGCCTACAATGCCCTAATAGGCCGGGAAATGTTAAATCAGCTTAGCACAATAGTCTCAACTCCGAATCTATGCATGAAGTTCCCAATGGTAGGAGGAATAGCTACGATAAAAGCGGATCAGAGGATGGCACGCCACTGTTACAATGAAAGTCTAAGCCTCAAAGGCAGAGGAGAAGAATTCCACACAATTGAGCTCGGTGGAGTTCAGAGGCAGGAAGAGCTTCGCCCACAACCTGAAGGAGAAAAAGAGAAAATCCAGATCGGGGATACCCCGGACCAAACAACCAATATCGGCACACTCTTAAAAGGAGACATCAAAGAATCACTCATACAGTTTCTACGTGACAACGCCGACCTCTTTGCATGGAAGGCCGCAGACATGCCAGGCATAGATCCCATGCTAATGTGCCACAAGCTAGCAGTCTACCCTGGATCTCGGCCGGTACAACAAAGGCGTAGAAAGCTAGGATCAGAACGCTCTCAAGCTGTGGAAGAATAGGTACGAGCTCTATTGGAGGCAGGTTTCATAAGAGAAGTCAAATACCTGTTATGGCTTGCTAATGTCGTATTGGTAAAAAAGTCAAACGGGAAGTGGAGAATGTGCATCGACTATACCAATCTCAACAAAGCATGCCCGAAAGATCCTTACCCACTCCCGAACATTGACGCTTTGGCAGATGCCTCCTTCGGATATAAATACCTCTCCTTCATGGATGCATACTCGGGATATAACCAAATCCCAATGTACTCACCCAACCAAGAAAAAACCTCATTCTTAACCCCAAAGGCAAATTACTGCTACATTATTATGCCCTTCGGTCTTTAGTGGACGAAATTGTGATCATCAACAATGGCTCCAAAGACTTGGTGTTCTCAAACATAAATCACACTTTGTCACAACTCCGCACAACTAACCAGCAAGTGTACTGGGTCGTCCAAGTAATACCTTACGTGAGTAAGGGTCGATCCCACAGAGATTGTTGGTATGAAGCAAGCTATGGTCATCTTGTAAATCCCAGTCAGGCGGATTCAACTGTATTAAGAAATTATAGTATACGCGAAGGAATAAAATAGTAAATAGTTACTCATATAATTCAATAGTGGGAATTTCCGATAGGTGCATGGAGATGCTGTGTTCCTTTTGAATCTCTGCTTTCCTACTGCTTTTATCCAATCTTTGTCACTCCTTCCTATGGCAAGCGGTATGTAGGGCATCACTGTTGTCAATGGCTACATCCTATCCTCTCAGTGAAAATTGTCCAATTGCTCTGTCACAGCACGGCTAATCATCTGTCGGTTCTCAATCGTGTTGGAATAGAATCCCTTGATTCTTTTGCATTTGTCATCACGCCCAGCAATCGCTAGTTTGAAGCTCGTCATAGTCATTCAATCCCTGAATCCTACTTGGAATACCACAGACAAGGTTAGACTTTCCGGATTCCCATGAATGCCGCCATCAATTCTAGCTTATACCACGAAGATTCTAATTAAGGAATCCAAGAGATATGCGCCCAGTCTAAGGTAGAACAGAAGTGGTTGTCAGTCACGTGCGTTCATAGGTGAGAATGATGATGAGTGTCACGGATCATCACATTCATCAAGTTGAAGTGCAACGAATATCTTAGAATAGAAATAAGTCGAATTGAATAGAAAATAGTAGTGATCTATCCACGAGCTGAGCCTTCTCTTGGAGTTTAACGCCAAGTTGTAACGTGTTTTGGGTGTTCAACTCTGGTTCGTGACGTGTTTCTGGCGTTTCACTCCAGAATGCAGCATGGAACTGGCGTTGAGCGCCAGTTTACGTCATCTAATTACGAATAAAGTATAGACTATTATATATTGCTGGAAAGCTCTGGATGTCTACTTTCCAACGCCGTTGAGAGCATGCCATTTGGAGTTCTGTAGCTCCAAAAAATTCATTTTGAATGCAGGGAGGTCAGACTCCAATAGCATCAGCAGTCCTTTGTCAGCCTCCTATCAGAGTTTTGCTCAGGTCCCTCAATTTCAGCCAGAAAATACCTGAAATCACAGAAAAACACACAAATTCATAGTAAAGTCCAGAAATGTGAATTTAGCATAAAAACTAATGAAAACATCCCTAAAAGTAACTAGATCATACTAAAAACTACCTAAAAACAATGCCAAAAAGCGTATAAATTATCCGCTCATCAGTCTTAAAAACGCGGGAGCCATTAATGAACAAGGTTTTTTCAGATCACATCGGAAAGGTCATGGAGGTCTGTGTGGACGACATGCTAGTAAAGACACAAAACAAAGAGATGTTATTATCCGATCTGACACAAGTATTCAACACCATAAGACGACACGGCATGCGACTCAATCCCGCAAAATGCACCTTCACAGTAGAAGCTGGTAAATTCTTGGGTATTATAATCACACAGAGAGGAATCGAGGCAAACCCAGACAAGTGCAGGGCTATATTCGACATGAATAGTCCGACTTGTGTCAAAGAGGTACAACAACTCAACGGGAGGTTGGCAGCCTTGTCGAGATTCCTGGCCGGATCAGCAATAAGATCTCTCCCTTTCTACGCCACTCTAAGGAAGGGAAAGGAGTTTGAATGGACAGTGGAATGCGAGCAAGCCTTCCAAGACTTCAAAAGATTCCTGGGACGACCACCTATACTAAGTCGGCCACGGGAAGGAGAACCACTCATATTGTACCTCGTAGTAGGAAATCGGGCAATAGCCTCAGCACTAGTTCGAGAAGACAATAGCGGGCAACAACTTATATATTTTATCAGCAAAGCATTGCAAGGATCCGAGCTGAACTACTAGAAAATAGAAAAGTTCACTTACGCTCTCATACTAACATCACGACGACTTCGCCCATACTTCCAGTCTCACACCATTAAAGTTCGGACCAACCAACCCATAAAAGGGATCCTACAGAAAACAGACTTGGCATGCAGAATCTTGCAATGGGCAGTCGAGTTTGTCCGAATTCGACCTTCAATACGAAGCTCGGCCGACTTCATTGCGGAATTCACGGACACACCGAAAATGTCCACAGAATGGAATTTATATGTGGATGGTTCCTCAAATAAAACGGGAAGTGGCGCGGGCATAATAATTGAAAGTGACCAGGGAACCTAAATCGAACTCTCTCTCAAATATGGGTTCCCTGCCTCAAACAATCAAGCAGAATATGAGGCACTACTAGCTGGTTTGAAGCTGGCTAGGGAGGTTGGAGCTCAAAAACTTATCATCTTCAGCGACTCACAGGTAGTTACTTCACAAATAACAGGAAGCTACCAAGCCAAAGATCCCACTATGAAAAAGTAATTGGACAAAACCAGGGAACAGCTTGAACAACTCGGAGAGTATGAGATTCGTCACATACACCAAGAAGAGAATGCCCGGGCCGATGCACTCTCAAAACTAGCCAGCACCAAACTAGGAGGCAACAATAGAAGCCTTATCCAAGAAATTCTACAGAATCCATCAATCTCATAAGAAGAAAAAATCCTAGCCATAACAGGTCACGATCAGGGATGGATGACTCCCATAATTAATTACCTTAGAACAGAAGCCTTCCCTACAAATGAGAAAGAGGCAAAGAGGTTAAAACGGGAAGCACAATACTATACCATCATAAATAATACTCTATACAAAAGAGGAATTTCAATACCATTGCTAAAATGCGTGCCAACTTCCAACACAAAAGACATCCTAGAAGAAATACACAGTGGCATTTGTGGCAATCACTTCGGAGCGTAGGCACTCGCCAAAAAATTACTTCGGGAAGGATTTTATTGGCCAACTCTACAAAAAAAAAAGCCACTGAATTTGTAAGGACATGTTCACCATGCCAGAAACATGCCAACTTTCACACCGCCCCGCCAGAGGAACTTATCAGCGTAACCTCACCTTGGCCATTCGCAAAATGGGGACTCGATCTCCTCGGACCTTTCCCTCAAGGATCGGGACAAGTCAAATTCCTCATAGTAGGAATAGACTACTTCACAAAATGGATCGAGGCAGAACCCCTAGCCAACGCCATAGCTCAAAGAAGTCGGAAATTTCTATATAGAAACATCGTCACAAGGTTCGGAGTTCCATACTCCATCACTACAGACAATGGTACCCAGTTCACAGATACAGGCTTCAGAAAACTAGCGGCCGACTTGAATATAAAACAACAATTCACCTCTGTTGAGCACCCCCAAGCCAATGGGCAAGCTGAAGCTGCTAACAAAGTTATATTAGCAGGGTTAAAACGGAGATTACAATATGCAAAGGGGAGCCTGGGCTGAGGAGCTTCCGCAAGTCCTATGGGCATATCAAACGACTCCACATTCCACGAAAAAGGAGTCACCTTCCCGATTAGCTTACGGAATGAAAACAATGATCCCAATGGAGGTCAAAGAAGGATCACCCAGAGTAATCCATTTTAGCGAAAAAGCCAATTCCCAAATTCAAAGGGAAGAGCTCGACTTACTTCTGGAAATCCGAGAAAGAGCTCGGATAAGGGAAGAGGCGTTGAAACAACGAATGGCCTCCAGATACAGCTGAAAAGTAATACAGCGGGCCTTTACTAAAGACGACCTCATCCTAATCCGAAAGGACATAGGAATAACTCGACCTGGAGAAGGAAAACTGGCAGCAAACTGGGAAGGACCCTTCCGAGTCATAGAAGTACTGGGAAAGGGCTACTACAGGCTTTCCAAACTCGACGGGCGAAAGCTTCCTAGGTCATGGCATGCCTGCAACGTAAGAATGTACTATAGCTAGGGATGATAAAAGATCTTGGACAAGGCGCACTCTTTTTCCTTAAAAAGGTTTTTTAACGAGGTGCCCTGCCAAGACCTACAAATCACCTGACTTAGAAAATTAACTCCTCTTGTATATTTGCATTCTCTTTTAATAAAATTTGTTCAGATTATCTACAAACGCTCAAGTTGTATTATTCTAAAAACATTCATCACCTGATTATAAAGCTACAGATCAACAAAAAGTGAAAACCGAATTCACTGCGCGATCAGGATAAAAACGAGGGTTAAAATCCAAAATCTACAAAATCAGCAAAGATGAAAACAGAATAATGCAAGAAGTTATAGAAAGTGATCCATAGAAACGACCTGACGAGGTCCTAATAAAATTGATTGCTATATAATAACTTAAAGACTGGCCAGCACAAAAAGTCGGACCAGCCACAACAACTCAAGTTATAAGTAATGCCCTGGAAAGAGGTTTGGCCAACCCTATAAAAGAGAATTACTATAACTTTGAAGAGCCCGACATGAAGAAGTTGGACTTCTACAGATAAGTTACAAAGATAATCCCTGAAAGAGACCTAAACAAGGTCCAAGAAAGAGGATTATCAAGTAACTCGACAGGGTCCGACGTGACAAAGTCGGCCCAGAAAGATAAGTTACAAAGATAATCCCTGAAAGAGACCTAAACAAGGTCCAAGAAAGAGGATTATTAAGTAACTCGACAGGGCCCGACGTGACAAAGTCGGCCCAGAAAGATAAGTTACAAAAGATAATCCCTAAAAGAGACCTAAACAAGGTCCAAGAAAGAGGATTATCAAGTAACTCGACAGGGCCCGATGTGACAAAGTTGGCCCAGAAAGATAAGTTACAAAGATAAATCCTGAAAGAGACCTAAACAAGGTTCAAGAAAGAGGATTATCAAGTAACTCGACAGAGCCCGACGTGACGAAGTCGGCCCAGAAAGATGTAAAGCTACAAAAGGTAATTCCTGAAAGAAACCTAAACAAGGCCCAAGAAAAAGGATTACCAAGTAACTCGACAGGACCCGATATGACGAAGTCGAGCCCAGGGCACAAGTTACAAAAATAGTCCCCAAAAGAGACCTAAATGAGGTCCAAAAAAGAGGATTACAAACAAAACCAAGCCAAAGAATCAAGCTGATCATGGTAGGACAAAATGTGAGCCTACGAAGGTACCAAGACAAGTGCAAGCAGACATGATACAAAACTACTAAGTTATGATAATAACAAGCTTCAGAGGCCACCAAAATCAGCCCCGAAAGCTCGGAAACTACTTTTTTTTCGAACTAAAAGTTGCTAAACAAGCAAACAAAATAAAATATCAACAGTCAGCAAAAACACCATTTACAAAGATAAAGAAGTTCAAAAGCCCACAAGCCGGGCTATCTACATTAAACATAAGAAAACTCAGTCAACATTAGAAGACTTCTCAGCGGCATCAACTCGGGGTGAAGGAGGACGAGTCTGAAGAGGCACCGCATCTACCATCCCATCATCTCGGTTCAAGATTTGGCAATCCAGTTCCCTTTCTAGACGACTGATCCCAGCAGTAGAAGTTGGAGAAGTCGGCACAGCTGAAGTCTTGGTAGTAGGCAGTGAGGGACGATCATCATCATCATCATCGGGATCGTCAGGAACAATCTTACCATCCCTAATAATATTGTCCAGGCTAATAAGGGAAAGGTCAAGATCTGGCCCAAGAACTCTGAATTGCTCTTTCAGATTCTCATAAGCCGCAGTAACACTACCTACAAGATGACTTTGGAGTTTGGAGTAATCGGCCTGAACAGATTCCAACCTACCCCTGAGCTCCATCACCTCTCTATAAGTAGTAACATAGCTATCCTTATGTTTTTGAGCCGTATCCTCGGCCAGTTGCACGGCAGCCGCCAGATCAACAGCCCGGGCCTTTTCCCCCTTCAGCTCCTTTTTTAGCTTGGCCACTTCCACTTTGAGCTCCTTCTTCAGACCCTTAATTCGGTCAAATTCTGATTTCGCCTCCTCCATAAAAGCCTTGGTAGCATGGATAGGAAGATCTTGAGCAGTTCGGTATAAAGCTGCTCCCATGTGTGCCAGTGTAATACCACTCCGAGTAATAAAGTCTAAATGACAAAGAATTGATACATCGTCGGTAGACATGACACTATAGGGAGCAATCTGTTGGTCTACAAACCCAATTGCATCAAAGTCGGGAGCACCAAGATTAAACGGCTCGACAGTCCGAGGTCTTTTTGGAGGAGGAGCAACTAGAAGAGCAGAGGTACCCACTGAAGTCTAAGGCGGGTCAACCAAACGAAACCGGGGAATCGGGATCATCCTCCTCGGCCCAGGAGAGCTCGGGACGGACGGCTTCGACAAAACTTGGGAGGACCCTTCCCCGACCACTTTGGCCGGGACGTTCTGAGCCGCCGTAGCCTTCCTCGCCTTCTTAAAGGCCTTTAGTGAGTCATTATTCTTCGACATCTCTGAAAAACAAGAAAAATACAACGACTTATGAATACCCAGAAAAGAAAGCAGAAAACAAAAGACATAGGAACACAGCTTATAAAATACCCAGCACAGCACAAATCATGGATGGATCCCCCAGAAAATTCTTGGTCTCAAGATGAGGAGGTTCCCCCCAAATATCCTCTAAAGTAGCGACAAAGGCCTGCTCGACCTCGTCTAACATCTCCCAGGTATACTTAGACACAACTACATTCCTCTGCCACTCTAAAGGAAAACGAGGCTTGCTATTCTCATCCAGGAAGAAAGGACGAGCTCCTTCACTAGCTCGGATCTTGAAAAAGTAATTCTTAAAATCGTGGAAAGACTCATCATACATGGAGAAGACTTTATGTCGCTGGACCGATCTAAAAGAAATCTAAGAAGCTTTCTTTTTGATAGTCTCAGGCTTGGTCAACACAAAGAGATACAGAAAAAGGGTTAAAGAGGGTTTAACACCAAACTCGTGACAAACCATATGAAAAATCTTAATAAAACCCCAAGAATTTGGTTGAAGCTGAGATGGGGCCATGTTGCAAGGCCACAACAGGTCAGTCTCAAAGGAAGTAAAAGGAAGGGTAACATCCATCTGGCTAAAGAAGAAATCGTATGCATAAAAGAAAGGACGCTCTCGTTGGGTCGAAGTAGGAAAACAGACCCTGTCATCAGAATCGGGTGCCACCAACTCATAATTGTGTTCTTGATTCTCACTACTACATATCCGATGGTGTTTCCTAAGCTCCGTGCAGAATTCCGCATTAGCTAGGGATACACACAGCAACACCAGGGAGTCCAACCAGTCGGACATCCCCTCAGGAACCTTAGAGGACGCCTCGACAATATTTTTGCGAGACGACATGGCCAACTAATCCTACAAAGAAAAGGAAACGGGTTACTAACCCCAAAAAAGCAACTTCGGACAAAATGGAAGCAACTCGGACAAATGCGACATTAAGCACACAAAACAGTAAAAGGAAAACCCCAAGATGCACACCAAGGTCCAGGGGCATCCTTTGGAGGCAATGACAGAGTGAAGTCTCAGAAAAAGCTACAAAGATAAAACTCTCTCGCAAGCAAACAACATCCCGAGGAAAAAAAGGCGAAAGTCAAGGAAAAGTCATCAACAAAAACAAAATCATCAATGGAGCAAACAAAGTTATCAAAGGAGCAACCTTTTTCGAAACAGCAGTACGAAAATCAACGACAACACACGAAGCCCTAAAAAGAAGCCAGAACTAGGAAAATCACCCAAAGCATACATAAGGATGAAAGAAGACCAGGAAACAGGCATCACAGCAATAAACCAAGTACGGAAACTAAGGAAAAGGTTCAAGCTTTGCAACGTACAAAATCATAGCGTCATCAAAGAATCAAAAACAAAGCAGCAGAAATAAACAGTGAAGAGAAAGCAAAACCAACCTGGAAGAAGGAGGAAAGCTTTGAAGGAGAAAGCTGAAAAGCAGAGCAGAGCAGCAAGGATCGACTGCGATGCAGAAGCACCAGCGAATGCCAAAACGTCACAGAGAGAAAATGAGAAATACAGGACAGGAAACGACGAAAAAGAAGGGAAGTTACAGGAAAAAGAAAACCATCTCTTGGATACAAAATTTGAATAAAGGAAACCAAGAAAAAATAGGGGCATTAAAAACCAATTAATGAGGGCATTAAAACCCTCACACATTCCCAAGGATAAGACGCTAATACAAAAGCGCGCGCTCTCAGAGGAAGCGAAACATTCCGCATTCAAAAAGGAACTCTACAAAGATGAAGTCGACAAAATGCTCGAGTTCGGCTCCACCCGAGAAGGTTCAAAGTCCTAAAAACTAGGATTCTACCTCCAAAGAAAGACCGAGCTCGAGCAGAGGCACTGTTCATACCCTGGGTCGAGCTATCCGACCCGGGATGTTCTACAGACAAAGCGACCGATCTCTTCAAATAGCTCGGCCAAATCACAGGAAAGCCCATTAAAGGGCCCAAATAGAGGAACACGACCCCAATCCAAAGGCTTTTGTCATCTTTGACTTTTGGCTCCCTAGGCGAGGCTTTTGAAGTCAGGACAAACCGACCTCCTCTCAAATAGCTCGGCCAAATCACAGGAAAGCCCATTAAAGGGCCCAAATAGAGGAACACGACCCCAATCCAAAGGTAGCCCAAGCCTATAGAGATAAGGGCGGTTCCCATGAAAGATAAGATAAGATAAGATAACTATCTTATCTCTAGAAAGGTCACTCCACACTATTATAAATACGCTGGAGCACCCATGTATAACTCATACTCTGATTCTACTCAATACCTGCTTAATACCCTTGCTAACTTAAGCATCGGAGTCCCTTACAAGTACCCCCCACCCTCTGGGGACGAAGGAATCAGCACCACCATCAAGTTCAATGAATTGGATACAACCGTTTCGACCAGCATAGAAGATCTCATCCGAGGTTGACCTATGGCTTTAGGTAACCTTCGGAATAGAGTTCTATGCCAATGCAGTGCCCTAACCTGGGCAATCTTATGGCTATCTGAGCTATGTTAGGGGGAAGGCCATTGATTACAGCCCCTCCAACATAGACAGAATGTTGATGGTGTAGCAAACAAGCTCCACCCGAGGCTTTGAAGAAAGGATAAAGCAGTAGGACCCAGGATTTAATGAAATCCTCAATGAGATTTGTGTGCTGAATGTGCAGTGGATTAATGACAAGGATGGGAGACCCAACCGGGTGATTAGAAGAGATTTGAGCCCCCAAACTAGAGGGTGGCTAGACTTTGTGAGAAGGTCTCTAATTCCCACCTCCAACACTTCAAAGGTGACTAAAGAAAGGGTTGTGCTCATATACAGCATAATGAAGGGAGAAAATGTTAATGTTGGGGAGATGATTGCCAACAACATCAACAAAATACTGAAGAGTACCAAAGATAGCTCAAGGTTGGCATTCTCCAGCATCATCCAAAGGCTATGTGATAAAGCAGGAGTTGAGAAGATTATTGATGAAGTCATGATGGAGTAAGACAAGCCTATAACTGCCAAGAAGATGGCCAAGGTGGTAGCTGTTAACCCACTTCAAAAGGGCCAGGGAACATCGAGCTCATGCTCATGAACAACACAGGCAACCTCAACAAGAAGAAGAGGCTGAGGATCAACCACTTCACCTATCACTTCAACCACCACCATACCACCATTACCAACAATTTCCTGAAGGTGTCAATTGGGAGCAGTTGCAAGGAGACATACACCAAATGAGAGGAGACATACACCACATGAGAGAGGATGTCAACCAACTCAAACAACAACAACAACAATGGGACCACAAGAATGAGAAGCAAGAACAGTTCAACTGGGGTGAAATGCAAGGCAACCTCGGAATAATCCTGGAATAATAACAGAACCAACTAGTGAACCTTGCTGAGTTTATGCATCTCTATGAAGCCAAAACCATAGCAAGAGGACAATATGATGGCTATGCACAAACAAAGTTGAGCTATCTGTGTAATGCAGTAGCCAACCTGAACCCCAACTACCCAATAACGTTCAAAAGGTGGAGGAGCTCAGTTCAAGGCAGGAAGAAATTGCATACCAGCATAAAGAAAATGTGAAATCCTACATGAAGAGGCTGGGATTTTGGAAGCCCAAGGACTCAAAGGCACAAGAAGGATCCTCCAAGAAGAATGGTGATGACTCCTCCCCTTCTAAAAAGAAAGACAAGGGAAAAGGGTCAATGAACTGAAGCTGCTCAAGGTTGTTAAGTCCCAGGTTGACATTCCTAAAATTCTGAATTTATGTTTAGTTCTTTTTATGTTTCTGTTTGATAATAAGTTGCAACGCTAAGATAGTTTTTGATTCCCTGAAGTTTCTTTTATGAGTCCCTTATGTTTCAAGAAAGAAAGTGCAATGATGTTTGAAGTCCCTTAGTCATCAATAAAAGAATAGTTTGTTTTCATAAGAGTCTATTGTGAGTTGTTACAAAAACAAGAGTAGAAGAGATTAAGACCAAGTAAGGGTGTTCAAAACCAAGAGATAAAGGAACTAAGTGCAAGACCATGAATGAATTAAAAAGAAAATGAGTCATAATGAGTAACTAGACTTAGAGGAAGTGACAAGTAAAAGCTAAGGATGTCCCTTGAATATCTATAGAACTGAGAAGTAGTAAGCAATAAAAAGACCCAAGACCCTGAGCATCAACTACTAGGATGAAAAGAAATATAAATAACTTAAAAGAGTTAGATAATCCTAGTAGATGCTTGTGGTGAAGATGTGTCAATAAGAGAGACCTGGGCAAGTAAATTCTTAGGGGTATTTCAAAACCTAGCACCCTAAAACCAACTGGTTTGGGAGTACTAATTGAAAGCCTAAGCTAAAGGGTACCTAAGGCAAACACTTAGAGTCGTGGTCAATTGAAAAGAAAAGAAAAAGAAGCAACTCTTGCTACTTCAAGGTGACAATTAAAAAAATGGTACCTAAGGCAAACACTTGAAAAATCCTCAAGAGTCTAGGAGTTCATTGTGGCATTGAAACAACAAATACTCATGCATGTATTAATACTTATCCTTATTCTTGGAAATGAATGCATTTATTTATGGTTGAAGTCTCAATTCATTTAAGACCAACTCACATTTATTTGCTTGGGACAAGCAAAGCTTAAGTTTGGTGTTGTGATGACTTCCGTCATTTACCCTTTTACCTATGCAAAAGGACCATAAAAAGAGCACATATTCATTGTTTCAATGCAATTTCATGAGCTAAATGATAAGTGTTAGGGTACATTGCTTTGAAATGGGTTTGTGTTGAATTTCAGGTGAAAATTGCAACAAAAAAGGAAGAAAACAACAAAACAGAACGGTGCGTGTGAAACTGGCGTGCCACTAGGAGCAAACGCCATGAAAGTATATAGGCGTGGCACGCTGGTACAATTTTTTAGAAAGCAATGTTAGAAGCCACAAGAGGGACGTGGCACGCCAAGATGGGCGTGGCACGCCAGGACCATCAACCATCATAGGCGTGCCACTTGATGTCAAAGGCGTGGCATGCCAGCTCCCAAAGGTCACTTGGGTGTGCCACTTGAAGACCCAGGCATGGCATGCCAATGACTAGAGAAGGCCAAGTAAAGCTGGGCATGCCACTTGATGTTGAAGGCGTGGTGATGAGCGGATAATTTGTATGCTTTTTGGCATTGTTTTTAGTATGTTTTTAGTATAATCTAGTTAGTTTTTAGTATATTTTTATTAATTTTTAGCTAAAATTCACTTTTCTGGACTTTACTATGAGTTTTTGTGTTTTTCTGTGATTTCAGGTATTTTCTGGCTGAAATTGAGGGTCCTGAGCAAAAATCTGATTCCGAGACCAAAAAGGACTGCAGATGCTGTTGGATTCTGACCTCCCTGCACTCGAAGCGGATTTTCTGGAGCTACAGAAGCCCAATTGGCGCGCTCTCAACGGCATTGGAAAGTAGATATCCTGGGCTTTCCAGCAATATATGATAGTCCATACTTTGCCCAAGATTTGATGGCCCAAA
>NC_029775.3:50365747-50366141 GCF_000817695.3 Arachis duranensis | reverse complement strand
ACACACCAAGTGGACCCAGAAGTGGATTTTTACGTCATTTACTCATTTCTGTACACCCTAGGCTACTAGTTTACTATTAATTGGATCTTTTGACATTGTATCTGGACCTTATGATCTCATGACACTTTACACCTTTCTCATTGTATCTTCCATAGTATGAGTCTCTAAACCCCATGGTTGGGGGTGAGGAGCTCTGCTGTGTCTTGATGGATTAATGCAATTACTACTGTTTCTCATTCAATCATGCTTGCCTCCATTCTAAGATAATACTTGTTCTTAATCCGGATGAATGTGATGATCTGTGACAATCATCATCATTCTAAACTATGAACGCGTGCCTGACAACCACCTCCGTTCTACCTTAGATTAAGTAGTTATCTCTTGGATTCTTTAA
>NC_029775.3:50365315-50365557 GCF_000817695.3 Arachis duranensis | reverse complement strand
AAAAGAATCACTGGATTCTATTCCGGCCTGATTGAGAACCGACAGATGAATTCCGCTATGCTGTGATAGAGCATATGCAATTGCTTTCACTGAGAGGATGGGAGGTAGCCATTGACAACGGTGAAACCCTACATACAGCTTGCCATGGAAGAAGACTTGCGTGTTTGAAGAAGAAGACAGTAGGAAAGCAGAGATTCAGAAGATGGAGCATCTCCAAACCTCAACCTATTCTCCATTATTGA
>NC_029775.3:50358560-50365061 GCF_000817695.3 Arachis duranensis | reverse complement strand
TTTTCGAAAACTGTGTGTTTGATTTTCTAAAAATTTTAAGTTTGGTGTCTTTTTGTGTTTTTCTCTTTCCTCTTTTCAAAATCAAATCTTTTTCATAAAAACTTTTCAATCATATCTTTTTAATTGCTATTTTCAAAATCTTTTTAATTAACTCATTGATTCAGTTTTCAATTTGCTTTGATCTTGTTTTCTTTTTCATTTTCGAATTTTTATTTTAATTTTATTGTCTTATTCTATTTTTTTTCGTTAATTCAAAAAAAAAAAAACAAAATTTATCTGTTTGCAATCATTATCATTTCCCTTTTGTCCATTATGGACCTAAGTGGGATCGATCAGTCCAAAAGGACTCTGGGGTCATATGCTAACCCCATTACAGCTGCATATGGGAGTAGCATCTGTACACCTCCCATCAAAGCAAGCATCTTTGAACTAAATCCTCAACTCATTATCATAGTGCAGCAAAACTGCCAGTATTCCGGTATTCCACAGGAAGAACCTACTGAGTTTCTGGCACAGTTTTTACAAATTGCTGACACAGTACATGATAAAGAGGTAGATCAGGACGTCAACAGACTATTACTGTTTCCATTTGCTGTAAAAGATCAAGCTAAAAGGTGGTTGAATAACCAACCTACATCAAGCATAAAGACATGGAAACAGTTGTCAGACAAATTCCTGAATCATTTTTACCCTCCTAAGAGGATGACACAGTTAAGACTGGACATCCAAGGCTTTAAACAAGAGGATAATGAATCCCTTTATAATGCCTGGGAGAGGTATAGAGGTATGCTAAGGAAATGTCCCTCTGAAATGTTTTCAGAATGGGTACAGTTAGACATTTTCTACTATGGGCTTACAGAAAAAGCTCAGATGTCTTTAGACCACTCAGCTGGTGGGTCTATACACATGAGGAAGACAATTGAAGAAGCTCAAGAGCTTATAGACACTGTTGCTAGAAACCAACATTTGTACTCTAGCAATGAGTTCTCTCCAAAAGAGGAAGTCATGGATGTAGTCACTGACCCTAGTCCTCAAGAATAGATAATTGAGCTTAATCAACAATTGCTCCTGATAACAGAACAGTTAGCAGACTTTAAAGAAATGCTCCATGAAACTAAAGTTGCTAACAAGAGCATAGAACTGCAGTTGAAGCAAGCAAAACAGCAAATATCCAAACAGATAACAGAGGAATGTCAAGCAGTTCAACTGAGGAGTGGGAAGACCCTGAATAACACTGCTCAGAAGAGCAAAAAGCCAAACAAGGAACAATTGACAGAGGACAACCAAACCACTGTGCAAAATCTCTCTGAGGACAGTAAGAGCCCAGAGAGGAATATTATTGGCGTTCAAACGCCAGAAAGGGAAGGAAAGCTGGCATTAAACGCCCATTCCTTGCCCAGTTCTGGCGTTCAAACGCCAGAAAAGGGGGAAAAGTTGGCGTTAAACGGACAAGAACAATGAAATGATTTTATATAGTTTGAGTGTAACAAGCTGAAGTAAATAATTTTTCTTTCTGCACTTCTTTGTTTTTCGTCTCATATGTGTCGACAATCTGGTTTTTTGTTGTTGAAATACCATATATAGAACATAATAATAATAATCAAGGTTTACGGTTTACTTCAGGTTCCAACGATGGCTTTCTTTGGTTGAATTGGGAATTTACTCAGAAATGCTGCAAACAAGCAGATCAGTTCAGAATTGCTCCCATCCCCATCTATTCTCCAGGAAATACGGTGCATGTCATCTGCTCCAAACTCAAAACTGTTCATTGGAGGTGCATTGAAGTTTGAAATACCTTATAAGTTGCATCCATCATGTTTTATTTTTGGTGTAATGTAGCTGATACTAATAATATAATAGATATTGATATATGGATAGATACATATTAACATTTCCTCTGTTGCAGGTATTTCATATTCTACTGATGAGTAAGGTTTGAGGGAGGCATTTCAAGATATGGAGAAGTTGTTGATGGTACATACAATTACTCATTTTTTCCTATGCAGACTCGATCCATGGCAGGGAAACCCTTTTGTTTGAGGAGACTCAGAAAAAGCAGCATTGTTCTTATTCTGAAGAGTTTGCAACCCCCGAGAGAGCTTGAATGAACAAGACTCGGAATTTAGGAAGAAATGCTGATTCTGGTTCAAACTTGAGGCCTCAGAATTTATAGGAAGCAGCATTGTTCCAAAAATATGATGAAGAGATGTCCCTCTTAGACAGAATTAGTGCACAGAAACTTGAGGAAACAGGTAACAATACATCATCCATAATTATTAAATTTAGAGTTTAATTCATTAACATAGTTGCCTAATCCATCTTCAGAGTATTTAAGATCCATGGAAGCCTCTCCAAGATCAATTTCAGAGCGTATTTGCATCAAGTGTGAAGAAGAAAGCATGTGATATAGGTCACAATAACCCATATGGTGAACTAGAGGCCGCTTACGTTGCTGGAATTATTGGGTGATTGTGTTGTGGATGTTGGAGCTATGTTGCAATAGCTACTATTATTATTCTCCATCTGGTTGAAGCTACTGCAGGTTCCATCACTGACTACTGGAGAGGATGCTACTAATGTTGGCAACAATTGATGAAGAGTGAGGGTCTCTTGGCCGGAATTAGTCTATCACATTATAATAAAGCTTCCAGTTTAGTGTTTCAATAAACACTCTCACATTCTTTTGTTATTATATTTTTTGCAAACTTAGATGATATTGTGGATCTTATAACAATTTTTATAAATTTGATGGGAAATGTTCAATTTTTTTCTTTAGTGACTTCATTCAAATAGTTTAGATTATTTATTGACA
This sequence comes from Arachis duranensis, assembly GCF_000817695.3. Classification (NCBI taxonomy): domain Eukaryota; kingdom Viridiplantae; phylum Streptophyta; class Magnoliopsida; order Fabales; family Fabaceae; genus Arachis; species Arachis duranensis. Next base: position 50,362,249 of record NC_029775.3, on the reverse strand, counting down.
TTAAATAATCTAAAAAAAACTGAAATTAAGTTCATTCACGAGAAAACTATTGTAAATAAAAATTATATATCACAAAAAAATCGTTGTCAATAGTTACAAAAGACAATGGTGTTAAAACCGTTGCCAAAATACGACTCCAAAGGTAACGCTTTAAAACCGTTATTTTAGATGACTATAAAATGGCAATGGTATTAAAACCGTTGCTGAAAACGACATCAACAGTAACGCTTTAAAACCGTTGTCCTAGATGGCTATAAATTGGCAACGGTTTTAAAACCGTTGCCAAAACCTGGAGCCAACGGTAACGGTTTAAAACCGTTGGCTATGTGAATAATAAAATCACAACAGTTTAAAACCGTTGCCTATCCAGTTACGATTTTAAACTGTTGTCATGTTAATAGGAACGGTTAGAAACCGTTGCTTGTTGAGTAACGGATCAAAACCGTTGTCTAAAATTTTCCGTCAAAACCGTTGTCTATGCCACTAACTGTGGCAACGGTTTTTCTGTTACCGTTGCCTTAGGTAAAAAACCGTTGCCTTTGAGCATTGGCAACGGCCGCATATACCACAGGTTAAAAACCGTTGCCAAAGCGTTGCCTAAAGTTTTGGGAACGGTTTTTCAATCTACGACAACGGTTTTTGACCGTTGTGAAAAGCCTTGTTTGTTGTAGTGTAATCACCTAGCACTTGTCTTGAAAAGATGCCAAGAGACTAACCTGGTTTTAAACTGGGAGAAATGTCACTTTATGGTGACTGAAGGAATTGTCCTTGGGCACAAAATTTCAAGCAGGGGAATAGAGGTAGATAAGGCAAAGGTAGAGGTAATTAAAAAATTGCCACCACCTGCCAATGTTAAGGCAATCAGAAGCTTTATGGGGCATGCAGGATTCTACAGAAGATTTATAAAGGATTTTTCGAAAATTGCAAAACCTCTGAGCAACCTGCTAGCTACTGACACACCATTTGTGTTTGACACACAGTGTCTGCAGGCATTTGAGACCCTGAAAGCTAAGCTGGTCACAGCACCAGTCATCTCTGCACCAGATTGGACAAAAGCAGGATTCAAAACCCAGGCTCATCAGATGGGTGTTGCTTCTGCAAGAGTTTGATATAGAAATAAGAGACAGAAAGGGTCAGAGAACCAAGTAGCTGATCATCTGTCCCGAATAGAACCAGTAGCTGGGGCGTCCCTCCCTTCTACTGAGATTTCTGAGACTTTTCCAGATGAGCAACTATTTGCCATTCAGGAAGCTCCATGGTTTGCAGATATTGCAAATTTTAAAGCTGTGAGGTTCATTCCCAAGGAGTACAGCCACGTGCAGAGAAAGAAATTAATTTCAGATGCCAAGTACTACCTCTGGGATGAACGATATCTCTTTAAGAGATGTGCTGACGGAGTGATCCGCAGATGTATACCCAGAGAAGAAGCACAAAGGATCCTATGGCACTGCCATGGATCACAGTATGGAGGACATTTTGGAAGTGACCGAACAGCCACTAAAGTCCTCCAATGTGGCTTCTACTGGCCTACTCTCTATAAATATTCCCGAGAGTTTGTGCGTAACTGTGACAGTTGCCAAAGAGCTGGTAACCTGCCTCATGGATATGCCATGCCTCAACAAGGGATATTAGAGATAGAATCATTTGATGTATGGGGGATTGACTTCATGGGTCCATTCCCACCATCATACTCAAACACTTACATTCTGGTGGCAGTGGACTATGTATCTAAGTGGGTAGAAGCAATTGCTACACCCACTAATGATACCAAGACCGTGCTGAAATTCCTCCAGAAAAACATTTTCAGCAAGCTAAATGAGCTAGAGGAGTTCAGACTCAATGCCTTTGAAAATGCAAAAATCTATAAGGAAAAGGCGAAGAAATGGCATGACAAGAAGTTGTCAACCAGAGTCTTTGAGCCAGGACAAAAAGTTTTGCTCTTTAACTCTAGGCTCAGACTGTTTCCAGGAAAACTCAAATCCCGTTGGAGGGGTCCGTATGTGATTACAGGAGTGTCACCATATGGATATGTTGAGCTTCAGGATATTGATTCTGACAAAAAGTTCATTGTTAATGGACAGAGGATCAAGCATTATCTTGAAGGCAACTTTGAGCAGGGATGCTCTAAACTGAGACTTGAGTGATTCTCAGTAAAAGTCCAGCTAAAGACAGTAAAGAAGCGCTTGCTGGGAGGCAACCCAGTCATTAGGAGGTTATATGATTAGTTCTTACAGAGGCAAATATCAAAAATGAAGGAATTCACAGAGTTACGGAAGGATTTAGCTCAAAAAGCAGAGAAAATGAGCTTACTGGCGAAAAAACGCCAGTAAGGGGCATTTTGGGCGTTAAACGCCAGAATGGGTACCATTCTGGGCGTTAAACGCCAGAATGGGTACCATTCTGGGCGTTTAATGCCAGGAATGGTGCCATTTTGGGCGTTAAATGCCAGAATGGGCACCATTCTGGGCGTTTAACGCCAGGTGTGCAGCATCCTGGGCGTTTTGAAAAATGCCCAGTGATAAAGGCTTTCTGGCGTTTAACGCCAGCCAGGGCACCTGGCTGGGCGTTAAACGCCCAAAAGGGGTAGCAATTGGGCGTTAAACGCCAGAATGGGTGCCATTCTGGGCGTTTAACGCCAGAAAGGTGGGGGGACCACATTTTTGTTTTCAACTCAAATTTTTTTATACTTTCCTCTTTTTACCCATACTCTTCTACATAAATGCACTTCAACCTTTCATCATTCACTTTCAAATCTTCACAAATCAAAACCATTCTTCAAATCTATTTCAAATTAATCCAAAATCTTCTTCAAAAACTCACCCTTCTTTCAATTTCTTTCCATATCTCCTCAAATCTCCTTTCAAATTTTTCTTCTTTTTTTTCGAAAATCTCTTCCCCCCCACTCTATAAATAAACGTTTGGCTCCTTCTTTCCACCACACCATTCGAATTTCCTCTCGCTCTCTCTCTCTTCTCTTCTTTCTTTTCTTTTTGCTTGAGGACAAGCAAAACCTCTAAGTTTGGTGTGCTTTTCCGTGATCACTAAGCCAAGACTCATCAAGATCATGGCTCCTAAGGGAAAACAAACCAACTCAAGAGGAAAGAAAGAGACTAATCCAAAGAATCTTTGGAATCAAGAGAAGTTCTTAACCAAAGAACATGAAGACCATTATCACAAAATAATGGGTCTGAGGTCAGTGATCCCGGAAGTTAAATTTGATCTGAAAGAAGATGAATATCCGGAGATCCAAGAGCAAATTCGAAACAGAGGATGGGAAGTTCTGACCAATCCTGAAATAAAGGTTGGAAGGAACATGGTTCAGGAATTCTACTCTAATCTATGGCAAACAGACAGGCAGAGAATAGCTGGAACCGCCTTCTATGACTATCGAACTCTGGTCAGAGGGAAGATTGTTCACCTCCACCCTAACAAAATAAGAGAGATCTTCAAGCTGCTCAACTGAAAAATGACCCAGACTCCTTTAATAGAAGAATGATGAGAACAAATAAGGGCTTGGACGAGATTCTAGAGGACATATGCCTCCCTGGAACCAAGTGGACAACCAACACAAAGGGTGTCCCAAACCAACTCAAGAGGGGAGACCTCAAACCAATTGCAAGAGGTTGGCTAGACTTTATTGGGCATTCCATATTGCCCACTAGCAACCGTTCTGAGGTCACCATCAAGAG
>NC_029775.3:50340377-50358440 GCF_000817695.3 Arachis duranensis | reverse complement strand
TTTTTTTTCCTTTGTTTTGTTTTTATTTTTCGTTTTTCTAGTCTCATTCTATATCTATTTTTGAGTCTTGTTTTAATTCATAATTAATAAAATTGAAATTTTATGCCTTAAAGATATGAATGTCCTATGAATCCATCACCTCTCCTAAATGAAAAGTGCTTTAATCCCAAAAGAACAAGAAGTACAGGATTTCAAATTTATCATTGAAACTAGTTGAATTAGTTTGATGTGGTGACAATACTTTTTGTTTTCTGAATGAATGCTTGAACAGTGCATATGTCTCTTGAATTTGTTGTTCTGAGAATGTTAAAATTGTTGGCTCTTGAAAGAATGAGGAAAAAGAGAACTGTTATTGAGGATCTAAAATCATTAGACTGATTCTTGAAGCAAGAAAAAGCAGTGGATACAAAAAAAAAAATTCGAAAAAAAAATTTCGAAAAAAAAAAGGAAAAGAGAAGAAGAAAAGAAAAAGAAAAAGAAAGAAATAAAGTTGTGATCCAAGGCAACAAGAGTGTGCTTAAGAACCTTGGACACCTCTAATTGGGGACTTTAGCAAAGCTGAGTCACAATCTGAAAAGGTTCACCCAATTATGTGTCTGTGGCATGAATGTATCCGGTGGTAATACTGGAAGACAGAGTGCTTTGGGCCACAGCCAAGACTCATACACTAGCTATGTTTAAGAATCATTATGCTCAACTAAGAGAATCAATAACACTATCTGAAGATTGCTATTATCATAACTTAGTAGTTTTTATATCATAACTGCTTGCGCTCGTCTTGGTACCTTCGTAGGCTGGGACTTTGTTTGTAATCCTCCTTTTGGACCCTATTTAGGTCTCTTTTAGGGATTACCTTTTGTAGCTTTACATCTTTCTGGGCTGACTTCATCATGTCTGGCCTTGTCGAGTTACTTGGTAATCCTCTTTTCTTGGACCTTGTTTAGGTCTCTTTCGGGGATTACTTTTTGTAGCTTTACCTCTTTCTGGGCCGACTTCGTCATGTCAGGCCTTGTCGAGTTACTTGATAATCCTCTTTCTTGGACCTTGTTCAGGTCTCTTTCAGGGATTTATCTTTTTATAGCTTTTACCTCTTTCTGGGCCGACTTCGTCTTGTTGGGCCCTGTCGAGTTACCTGATGATCCTCTTTCTTGGACCTTGTTCAGGTCTCCTTCAGAGATTATCTTTGTAACTTTGTGTAGGAGTCCGACTTCATCATGATGGACTCTTCGAAGTTATAGTAATCCTCTTTTATAGGGTTGGCCAGACCTCTTTCTAGGGCTTTACTTATAACTTGGGTTGTTGTGGCTGGTCTGACTTTTTTTGCCGGCCAGTCTTTAAGTTATTTTATAGCAATCCATTTTATTAGGACCTCGTTAGGTCCTTTCTATGGATCACTTTCTATAACTTCTTGCATTATTCTGTTTTCATCTTTGCCAATTTCGTAGAATTTGGGTTTTAACCCTCGTTTTTATCGTGATTGCGCAGTGAATTTTGGTTTTCACTCTCTGTCGATCTGTAGCTTTATAATCGGGCGATGAATGTTTCAGAATAATACGACTTGAGCATTTGTAGAGAATTTGAACAAATTTTATTAAAAAAGAATGCAAATATACAAGGGGGTTAATTTCCTAAGTCGGATGATTTGTAGGTCTTGGCTGGGCGCCTCGTTAAAAAACCTTTTTTAGGAAAAAGAGTGCGCTTTGTCCAAGATCTTTTATCATCCCTAGCTATAGTACCTTCTTAGGTTGTAGGCGTGCCATGATCTAGGAAGCTCTCACCCGTCAAGTTCGGAAAGCAAGTAGTAGCCCTTTCCCAGTACTTCTATGACTCGGAAGGGTCCTTTCCAGTTTGCTGCCAGCTTTCCTTCTCCAGGTCGAATTGTTCCTATGTCGCTTCAAATTAGGATGAGGTCGTTTTTAGCAAATGCCCACTGTATTACTTTTCGGTTGTATCTGGAGGCCAATAGCCCTTAAAACCAAAAGGCAAGGCTTTGAGCATTAATAGATAGGAGGGCCCAAGGAAATAAAATCCAGGCCTAAGCGGCTAAATCAAGCTGTCCCTAACCATGTGCTTGTGTCATGAAGGTCCAAGTGAAAAGCTTGAGACTGAGTGGTTAACGTCGTGATCCAAAGTAAAAAGAGTGTGCTTAAGAACTCTGGACACCTCTAATTGGGGACTTTAGCAAAGCTAAGTCACAATCTGAAATGGTTTACCCAGTTATGTGTCTGTGGCATTTATGTATCCGGTGGTAATACTGGAAAATAAAGTGCTTAAGGCCATGGCCAAGACTCATAAAGTAGCTGTGTTCAAGAATCAACATACTGAACTAGGAGAATCAATAACACTATCTAAAATTCTAAGTTCCTATAGATGCCAATCATTCTGAATTCCAAAGGATAAAGTGAGATGCCAAAACTGTTCAGAAGCAAAAAGCTACTAGCCCCGCTCATCTAATTGGGACTAAGTTTCATTGATATTGTGGGATTCATTGTATATTCTCTTTGTTTGATCCTATTTTGTTTTCAGTTGCTTGGGGACAAGCAATAATTAAAGTTTGGTGTTGTGATGACCGGATAATTTATACACTTTTTGGCATTGTTTTTACATAGTATTTAGTATGATTTAGTTAGTTTTTAGTATATTTTTATTAGTTTTTAAGGAAAATTCACATTTCTGGACTTTACTATGAGTTTGTGTGTTTTTCTGTGATTTCAGGTATTTTCTGGCTAAAATTGAGGGACCTAAGCAAAAATCTGATTCAGAGGCTAAAGAGGGACTGCTGATGCTGTTGGAGTCTGACCTCCCTGCACTCGAAATGAAATTTTTGGAGCTACAGAAATCTAAATGGCACGCTCTCATTTGCGTTGGAAAGTAGACATCCAGGGCTTTCCAGGAATATATAATAGTCCATACTTTGCCCGAGTTTAGACGATACAAAATGGCGTTTAACGCCAGCTTTCTACCATATTCTGGCGTTAAACGCCAGAAACAAGTTGCAAAGCATAGTCAAACGCCAGAAACAAGTTACAAACTAGCGTTCAACTCCAAGGAAGACCTCTACACGTGAAAGCTTCAATGCTCAGCCCAATCACACACCAAGTGGGCCCAGAAGTGGATTTCTACATCATTTACTCATTTTTGTACCCCTAGTAACTAGTCTAGTATAAATAGGACTTTTTACTATTGTATTTTCATCTTTGGATTATCTTTTGATCCTTTGATCACGTTTTGGGGGCTGGCCTCACGGCCATGTCTGGACCTTCATCACTTATATATTTTCAACGGTGGAGTTTCTACACACCATAGATTAAGGGTGTGGAGCTCTGCTGTTCCTCGAGTATTAATGCAATTACTACTGTTTTCTATTCAATTCATGCTTATTCTTATTCTAAGATATTCATTCGCACTACAACCTAATGAATGTGATGATCTGTGACACTTATCACCATTTTCACTTATGAACACGTGCCTGACAAACACCTCTGTTCTACCTGTGAAAGCTAGAGTGTGTATCTCTTGGATTCCTGGTCCACGACGCATGGGTGCCTCTGCTGACAATAGAGCCTTCCATTCCGTGAGATCAGAGTCTTCGTGGTATAAGCTAGAATCCATTGGTAGCATTCTTGAGATCCGAAAAGTCTAAACCTTGTCTATGGTATTCCGAGTAGGATCTGGGATGGGATGACTGTGACGAGCTTTAAACTCGCGACTGTAGGGCGTGGTGACAGACGCAAAAGGATAGTAAATCCTATTCCTACATGATCGAGAACCAACAGCTGATTAGCCATGCGGGAAACCGTAGAGGACCTTTTTCACTGAGAGGATGGGAAGTAGCTATTGACAATGGTGATGCCCTACATACAGCTTGCCATATAAAGGAGTATGAAGGATTGGATGAAGGCAGTAGAAAAGCAGAGATTTAAGAAGGATAAAGCATTTCCATACACTTATCTGAAATTCCCACCAATGATTTACATAAGTATATCTATCTTTATTTTATGTTTAATTATATTTTAATTATTAAAACTCCATAACCATTTGAATCTGCTTGACTGAGATTTACAAGGTGACCATAGCTTGCTTCAAGCCGACAGTTTTCGTGGGATCGACCCTTATTCACGTAAGGTTTATTACTTGGACGACCCAGTGCACTTGCTTGTTAGTTGTGCAAAGTTGTGAAAAAGAGTGATATTACAATTATGCGTACCAAGTTATTGGCGCCATTTACATCACAATTTCGTGCACCATTAATCCTTGCAATTATCATGATGTGATTAGTGATGAGGATAGAGATCCTTGACCACCAAACCTTGCCAAGACCACTTTATCATTAGATTTCCATCGCCTTTTACTTTTCATGTCTCTCATCCAAAACCCCAAAATATACAACTCATAACCAATAGCAAGAACACTACCCTGCAATTCTTTTGAGAAGAGGACCCGAGATTTGAATACTTTGGTTATTAATTTTAGGGGTTTGTTACTTGTGACAACCAAATATTTGTTTGAAAGGATTCTTTGTTGGTTTAGAAACTATACTTGCAACGAGAATTTATTGTGAAATTCTATACCACACAAAAGTCTGATCATCAAAATGGCGTCGTTGCCGGGATTTACAATTGTGTACCTTGTTATTGTTTATTGTATATATGTGAATATTGTGAATATGTTTGTCTTTTGCTTGTTTGTTAGTTTTTTTACCTTTTGAACTTAGTTAATTTTGTTTTTCTTTTCACTATGAATTCTCACATTGGCTATGAGTTTGGTTCTAATTGTGTTGTAGGAAATGTGAACCTCAATGACAACGTGTATCAAGGATGGAACAATCAAGGTTGGGAGGAACGTCAAGCTTATGGACAACCTTCTTGGCAATAACTTCCTTAAGTCTCATATGGGTATAACTCCAATCCTAATACATACCAATCGAATAGATGTGGTAGTTCTTGTACGTGTCACCAACCGTCACCTCAATATAGTTCTCAACCATACTCACAAGCCCTTTTCCACTAAACACCTTCATATGACCCATGTCCACCATATGACCAATCACCCATATCCTATCCTTGTGACCATTATGAGCAAGAATCTTTAGAACCACCACAACCCTATCATGATTACTACTAAGAACAACCTCAATGCACATCATCTCTATACTCTTACCAAGAGAAACCACCTTCCTACTATGAATCCTTTCCCCAAAATGATGAACCTTCCTATCCACCTCAAGCCCCAATGAAAAATTCTCTCACTTTGCTACTTCAAGGACAAGAGGCCATGCAAAAGAATGCATTAGAGTTTGTGACTAATTTGACCGAGGTAGTGCATACTTTAGCCTACCAATGCTTGAACACTCAAGGTACTTCCGTGGCCACATGCGAAAGATCAAAAGAAGAGCATAGCATGAAGGAGAGATTAGAAACTCCGGTGGAGAATAAGGAGTTAGACTTTGTATTGGAACAATTGGAGGATGTAACGACCCAACTTCCAAAACGTCATGATCGTACTGAAAGTAAGGCGTTACTAACCTGCTTTCCTTTATTAACTATTTACTATTGAGCCTTTAGTTCGATATTGCGTTTCAGTTTCTAAGAAAATTCCAAAAAATTTGTTTTTGATTATCAAAATCATATATCAAACATTTCAAAGTAATAATAATCACATAATTATTAATAATAATATCTGTCATACAAAAGATTTCAAATAAAACTCAGATACAAATCCTATCCCTTTGTATAAAATAAAAATCTTAAGCAATAAGTGCGAGGGAACTCTATGAAAGCAATTTAACTCATACATTTAACTCATAAATATAGTCCAACAATCATCCGCAACTTCAAATTGAGTCTTCGAATCTGTGTCACTAAAAGGGGGAAAGATTTTGGGGAGAGAACAAACCACACGTTCTCAGTAGGGAATGGAAATGCCGCAAAAGTAATGATTGACATGCAAATAATTAACTTTGCTTAATAAACCATCTTTGTCAAACCCCTTTGAAATACTTTTTAATCTTACTTTAGATAAATAATTGCTTTCTTTAAATTTCTAAACCCAAAATAGATCTCAATCGCAAAATTGGTCATTTTAAATATTTTTCAGCCACATAATTAATTCTTAGTCATAACAACAGATATTAATCATCTCTATCCATTCACAAACTACTAGCACAAGTAAAAAACTCAATTCAACACACAAACAAATCACAATAAGACAAACAACACAATCAGAGAGAAGTAATACAGGCAAACACAACCAAATATAAATGCACAACCAATATGATGCATGTCTGTCCTAAACAGGCCATGAGCTCACGTGTCGGTTTACACCCTGCAGCCTGACATTACCTAGGAGCAAGTCCCAGATATCGCTTCCTTTTGTGTCCTTAGTGCATATGTGTCGGTGGTAAGAATACCACTCCTTCGTGACTACCGGCAGTCGACGCAAAGCCCGACCCCATAATATACGCACAAGGGGAAACAGTGATCCTCGGTTCGTGGGCGTCCCCGAGATCATTTCACAAACAAAACAGAGATCTTCAGTTCGTGGGTTATTCCTCGAGATCAATACACAATAACATAGTAATCTTCAGTTCAGGGTTATACCCGAGATCAATATACAGCAAACAATGATCTTCAGTTTGTGGGTCATACCCGAGATCAACATATAGCAATTCATGGGTTGTTCCTGTAATCAATGATTATCAATCCGTGGGTTTTTCCCGCTTATAAAACAAATAACAATTTATAGGTTTCCCCGAGATCAATGATCATTCAGTTTGTGGGTACTTCCTGAATTTAACCAATTATCAGTTCATAGGTTTCCCCTGTAGTTAAACAACTAACAGCGCGTAGGGTATTCCCGCCTTTTATCGTTTTTCATTATTCTTTCTCAATCTTAACAATCCACAAACCAAACACGGTGAATTCAAATAGGATAACAGTAAAAATTCTGGAAACTCCATGCTAACTCAAATTGAAGCAAGGGCCAGAATGCCTTACCTCAATTAGACAATAATAACAGAATGAGGAAACGGCGGCAGCAGGAACGGCCGCCTAGGGGTGATGGCGATGCGGCTCCACCACCAGTGACCAAGAAGCACAGTAGAGGTGTTTACCCTACTCAACGGCGTTCTCTCCCTCAACTGTCCTTCCTCCACTCATGAGCTCCTCTCTTGGCGGACCAGAGAAGCACAAACGAAGCTCCATCGTGACTCTCTGCTTTGGACGGTGACGCACAGCAGTGAGACCCGGCGGCGGCGACGCTATGGCTCAGCAACGGTGGCGCAAACGGCAACGCGAACAGCTCGCCTTCCACCTCGCGCCACTCCACCTCTATCTCCCTCAAACCCAACGTCGTTCTCCCTTGCTCCTTCGAGCTTGATGGCAAGGGACCCACGGCGACGCGGCGGGTTGCGCTCCTCCAGCATCACGCCTTCTCCCTCCTCCCCTTAGTGACAGTGGCGCGACTCATGGTTCCATGGACGGCGGCGACAAAGCCCTCAGTAGCAGCGATCCTGGGTTCAACAACTGCACTCTCTGTTGATCTCTTTTTCCCTCAAACATGGCAACGACTGCGACGGCGGCACCCAACCCGCCGGCACCATCCTTTTCTCCTTCTTCCTCTCTTGTCCGTGTGTGAGTTTGAGTAGGGCTGAGTGTGTTACGCTGAAGAGGATGAAAGAGGGGTGGGGAGCGGCTGAGGCAAAAGGGTTTAGGGTTAGGTTTCTGATTAGGAACTTAGGGTTTCCAATTTGGGAAATTAGGGATTTTGAGTTGATTTGGGAATTTAGGTTTAGGAATTAGGGATTTTATAAAAGAATATGGATAGATATAAATAGATATTTTGATAAAATTAGAGGATAGAGTAATTTTAAAATCAAATATGCTCTATTAAAAATATTTAGGAACCTTATTTATCAACATATTTCTAGGTTCAATCAATTATTTCTAATATAAATTATAAAAAGAACATATTAATCACATGTTTATAAAATATAACTTAAACTCAATATTAAATATTCAAATTAAATGATATAACTTTTTATCAAAACTCTAATTTCAATTTGTGTAGAAAATTATAATAAAAATTGTACTTGAACATTAATTAACTTAAACTTAAAGTATTTATAAAAATCAAACTAATCATTTCTAATAAATTAATCTCTAAGAGTACAAATTAATAAAATAGAACATAATTCATTAAAAATTACTTAAATTGAACAGTACAATTCTTTCTTCGTTTTCAATTACTAAAATTATAATTTCAATTATACCAAATATCTAATAAAGTTTATATAAAAAATCTAATTAATTTAAACTTAAATTATCATGAAACTCTTTTTAATTACCTTTAGCAAAATAATTTTCTTAAAATAAATCACAAATAACTAATTATTTGATTTTCAAAAACTAGGGTTGTTACATTCTACCCACCTTAGAAAAATTTTCGCCCTTGAAAATTGTTCTAAGAAAATAAATTTAAACTCAAATCAAAGAAAACGGAATCTATGAACAAAAATTTAAGCATGGTCAAGAATGAAGATTCGAAAAAAGTCAGGTAAGCAATTAGATTCACAAGCAAGGAAAGGTATACAAGAACAATAAGATAAGGTTGAAAGATAAGCAAGTTATATGCTGACGAGGAAATCCAAAACAAGGAATTCAAATGAAAACAATGAAGAGATAGCACAAGTTCACATGGCACGAATAAAGATTATACGTCGAATCGAAGCTAACTTCATAACTTCTAACGCTCCCAAACCCCATGAATCGCATTACCTATTCTTCTATTTCGACTATGACAACCCATTAGTGTTTCCATATACATAAATCATTAGGATTAAGTTGGCCAGACCTAATACCATGAGGCATGTAATGGTAAACCAACAGTGTTAATCATCAGACAGTCATGCATATAAAACTCAAACTCTTCTTATCAAAACAAGTAACAAAGCATGACAGATACTCAGAGTATGCAATGAAGCATAGTGAGTCCATTCCCAAGGCTCTAACAGGAACGAACTGCTCTGATACCATTTGTAACGACCCAACTTCCAAAACGTCATGATCGTACCGAAAGTAAGGTGTTACTAACCTACTTCCTTTATTAACTAGTTACTATTGAGCCTTTAGTTCGATATTGCGTTTCAGTTTCTAAGAAAATTCCAGAAAATTTTGTTTTTGATTATCAAAATCATATATCAAAAATTTTAAAGTAATAATAATCACATAATTATTAATAATAATATCTGTCATACAAAAGATTTCAAATAAAACTCAGATACAAATCATATCCCTCTGTATAAAATAAAAATCTTAAGCAATAAGTGCGAGGGAACTCTATGAAAGCAATTTAACTCATAAATATAGTCCAACAATCGTCCGCAGCTTCAAATTGAGTCTTCGAACATGTGTCACTAAAAGGGGGAAAGATTTTAGGGTGAGAACAAACCACACGTTCTCAGTAGGGAATGGGAATGCCGCAAAAGTAATGATTGACATGCAAATAATTAACTTTTCTTAATAAACCATCTTTGTCAAACCCCTTTGAAATACTTTTTAATCTTACTTTAGATAAATAATTACTTTCTTTAAATTTCTAAACCCAAAACAGATCACAATCGTAAAACTTGTCATATTAAATATGTTTCAGCCACATAATTGATTCTCAGTCATAACAACAGATATTAATCATCTCTATCCGTTAACAAACTACTAGCACAAGTAAGAAGCTCAATTCAACACACAAACAAATCACAATAAGACAAATAACACAATCACAGAGAAGTAATACAAGCAAACACAACCAAATGTAAATGCACAACCAATATGATGCGTGTCTGTCCTAAACAGGCCATGAGCTCATGTGTCGGGTTACACCCTGCAGCCCGACATTACCTAGGAACAAGTCCCAGATATGGCTTCCCTTTGTGTCCTTAGTGCATATGTGTTGGTGGTAAGAATACCACTCCTTCGTGACAACCGGCAGTCGGCGCAAAGCCCGACCCCATAATATACGCACAAGGAGAAACAGTGATCCTCAGTTCGTGGGCGTCCCCGAGATCATTTCACAAACTAAACAGAGATCTTCAGTTCGTGGGTTATTCCCCGAGATCAATACACAATAACATAGCAATCTTCAGTTCATGGGTTATACCCGAGATCAATACACAGCAAACAATGATCTTTAGTTCGTGGGTCATACCCGAGATCAACATATAGCAATTCATGGGTTATTCCCGTAATCAATAATTATCAGTCCGTGGGTTTTTTCTGCATATAAATCAAATAACAATTTATAGGTTTCCCCGAGATCAATGATCATTCAGTTTGTGGGTACATCTCGAATTTAACCAATTATCAGTTCATGGGTTTCCCCTGTAGTTAAACAACTAAAAGCTCGTGGGGTATTCCCGCCTTTTATCGTTTTTCATTATCCTTTCTCAATCTCAACAATCCACAAATCAATCTTCATTCTCTCTTTCCCTTTGAATCCTTAACACATCTTCTTAAACCTTTCTTAACTTTCTCAAGTATTTATTCATGAAAATCTTAATCCTCATTTCAGTTCATAATCTCTACTTTGGCAATCTTGAGTCAAGCCGACTTTAAAACTATTTTTCAGTTTAGTTCTCTATCAAAAGACTTAAGAAAATCATTTATTTTAAATTCATTAAACAACTTTCAAAACATAACCTCTGATTAGAAGTAATCAAATAAAACTCTTTCTCAAGTTTACTAACTTTCCAAATACTCAAAAATCATCTCTCTTTACTATTCAAATTCAAATATTATAAATTCATCAAACTTTTAAAAAGTAATCCTTTATTTCAATCTTAAAACATAATTCTTTTCATATTGAATCAATCTCAAAACATAGTTTCTTTCTTAAATAATTTAATTTTGAAACATAAACCTTTCTTTGGTAAATCAAATTTAAAATAGAATAATTCTTTTCTTAACTAAATAAAACTTAAATAATCATTTTCCAAATCCAAGTCTTCTAAAATAACTTCTCAAATAAAACCTCAAATTTTATAAAATTTCAGCAGCACCTCTCCTAAAACTCAGACTTAGCCACCCTTACGGGTTCCTTCTTTTCAACATCTTATCAAACCTTTCTCAACAATTATCACAACAGGAGATTCTCAATTAATCAAAAACTCATAATTCGCAATAATCAACAATTAAATCATACTCCGTAATTTCCACATAATCCATCTATCCAACTTCTATCTTATCAATTTATAACTATTTTCAACATATCATAGAATCCTTTCAAAATTAAACTCAATCAACCAGTAACCCCAAAAATCATCCTTCCATAATTTAAAGTCATTTACTTGTTAACAAAGTAGCTATTTTGTTTTAGAAGTCATATTTCAAGAGAACAACTCGGTAATCAAACTTTAATCTTTTAGCAGTTCTCAAACATAATTCTGATTAATCACAAATCAATATTAGCAAGCATCAAAACTAATTCCAACCAGTCACAAGTCAATTTCACAGCCATTCTGACATATTAGATTACTAAAATCTACAACAAACCCTTATTCTCAATAATCAAAATATAACCACAACTTAAACCATCATCACAATAGTCCCAAACCAAACACAAATCCAACTCAGTTCATCAATTATCAATACGACAACTTTTCAATAGTTAACTCATCAAATTTTAGTGTAACAAGTATTATCAAATGAATCACCATTCACAGCCACATTTCAACCAATTCAGCAATATCACATAGGTCAGAATTCTCAATAAATCCATCAAAATCAGAAAACCAATATCAGTCACAGCATTAACCAAAATTAAACTTGTCAAATTAATTACTCACAATAATAAAACCCAGTGACATTCTTAGCCATAACCTAAACTCAATAAACTAATTGAAACACCAGAATATCATCTCAGTACCAAACTTAATCCAAATTTCACAACCTCAAACGAAGCTTATTCCTATCAATTAATCATATTTATGAATTATTTGCAATTACTCACTAAACCTCATTGGCATTCATAAATTAAAACTGTTAATTTTAAAATAAATCCCCTACCTCAAAGTCGAAACTCACAAAAATCACTAAACGTAGCTGCTCCAATAGCAGTTTCCAGCACCTATTTCCATTGCAGCAACAATGGCAAGGTTAAACGCCTCCACTCCTCTCCAATCTGGGATTCCAGAAGTAGCAGCCATTTTCAAACAGAGCCAGCAGCAATGTGAGGTGGTCACGGCAGCAATCAGAAACGGTGAATTCAAATAGGATAACAGTAAAAATTCTGGAAACTCCATGCTAACTCAAATTAAAGCAAGAGCCAGAATGCCTTACCTCAATTAGACAATAATAACAGAATGAGGAAACGACGGCAGCAGGAAGTAGCCTAGGGTTGACGGCGATGCGGCTCCACCACCAGTGACCAAAAAGTACAGCAGAGGCGTTTACCCCACTCAACGGCGTTCTCTCCTTCAACTGGCCTTCCTACACCCATGAGCTCCTCTCTCGGCAGACCAGAGAAGCACAAACAGAGCTCCATTGTGACTCTTTGCTTTGGACAGCGACGCACAGCAGTGAGACCCGGTGGCGGCGGCGCTATGGCTCAGCAACGGTGGCACAAATAGCAACGCGAACAACTCGCCTTCCACCTCGCGCCACTCCACCTCTGTCTTCCTCAAACCCAACGTCGTTCTCCCCTGCTCCTTCGAGCTCGATGGCAATGGACCAACGGTGGCGCGGCGGGTCGCGCTCTTCCAGCATCATGCCTTCTCCCTCCTCCCTTTAGTGACAGTGGCGCGATTCATGGTTCCATGGATGGCAGCGACAAAGCCCTCAGCAGTAGAGATCCTGGGTTCAGCAACTGCACTCTCTGTTGATCTCTTTCTCCCTCAGCGCGCATGAAGCTTCTGCGTCCATCCCTTTTTCGCTCACCCACGCGGACGCGCATGGGGCGTGCACGCGTGGATTCAAAAATATAACCCCAGGGACTGGAGTACCCTAGCGCAGTCACGTGCATCCCCTTTTCCTTCACCACGTCTTTCCCTCATCGTCTCCCCCTTTCACAGAACCTCCATAACCGCCGCTCACAAACCACCTTCCGGTGACCACGCCGCCGCCTTCCTTTCTCCTTCACTCTTCTTTTCCCTCTGCTCTTCTCCGTCCCTCTTTCTCTTCCCCCTTCCCTGTCGCATACTCTCTGTTTGCCCTTGCCGCCATTAGCCTCGCCGGCGAGCCACCCTACAACTATCACCAACCTCTCTCTCTCTACCACTCGTTCTTCTTCTCATCACAGCAATAGAGAGGAGTTGTATCTCTCCGCTGAGCCCCCTATCCCAGCATCACCGTCCTGCTATCCCTACTACCGGGCAGCTGCTGTCCTTGGGTGGCACCACTTCCTTTCACCACTCTTCTCTCAATTATATCTCTGCCACTACTCCTAGGTGCTCCCATTTTGAATATTTTGCTCTGTTTTTATTTTTTCCTTTGTTAATTATATCTTGTAGGTTAGCTATTTTGCAATTTCTATCTTTGCATGTTATGTTAGGTTAGATAGAAATGTATGCGGTTAGGTAGTTAGGATGTGGTTAAAAGATTCTAGGCCTGATAATTGCTCCATTCCTGTTTACCTTCGAAATGTAAATTGCGTGGTTGTTTGATTGGTGATTTTCTTTGTGTTTATCTTACTGTTGTGCTGTTCTTTTCATTGCTGCCTTGCTATACTTTCTTTGTTTGATTGTGTTTGATGCTGCCTGTGCACATGAATCACATATTTTTATCATGTTTGATGCATTTTTGGATTCATGAATTATTTTTGCTACTGTTTTCTATCCAGAAACATCCAATTTACTGCTGGAATGCTGCCCAAATTTCTGAAAATTGTTTTGTTCTTCAACCTATTCCCTAGGCATTGAACTTCACACTTTTGAAGTGAAATCTACCTATCTTTTACCAAGCTCAATTCCTAGGTTGATTTGGTTGGCATTTCCATGCTTATTTTGTTTTCGTGATATGCATTGAACCTTCATATGCTTTCAATTTTTCAAGCTAAATCAAATGCCTTTTGACTAATTACTTAGCTCACTGTTTGATCTAACTTGCAATTCTCTTAAATATGGTTCATTCTTTTGCATTGATTGGTACATTTCACTAGTGTGACCCTTTTGCGTTCAAATGGTTTTCAACTTGCTTTTGGTTACACTAATGCATGTTTCAACTTTTCCAACACCAATTATTGCACATTTAGTGACTGTGACATTGATTAATGACTTGCTTTCAATTAATTGCTCTCTTTGCAATTTCATATTTCATCGTCAATGACTGCTTCTTCCCCATGATTGTGAGTGTGCTTGCTATCCTTAATTTTCTGCATTCATCCTAATTAAGCAGATGACCGTCATACCCCTAACCTTTGAACTAGTTTTCTAACTTCTAACTTGAATAACCAACTAATTCCTCTTTTTAGTTTTCAACTAACACTTTAACCATTCTTCTTGGGTATGACGCTTATTGAGCTTGATAAATAAGCACTACGCATATATTTCTCGATTTCTTGGTTTGTGGCTTGGATTAAATTCTGATTCTTGTTGCTTGCATTCCAAGTTTTCATCCTTTTTACCTCACTTCATGAATGTGTGATTCCTTGCTTTCTTTCCTCTACTTGGCTTAAATGTTTATATCCTGCAATATCTATTTTTCAGGATGTCTGATAGAGAGAAAGCCAAGGTTACCTCTGGAAAGAGGAACACACCTTAAGCCTCTATTCTTTCTCCTTATGCCAACTATGCCAAGAACCCATTTAATGAAGTGGATAAAGAAAACCAGCAGCTCCTGCCTACTGACACAAACAGGTTTTCTAACCCATACTGTGAGCTCCGTTTCCCAACCTATTGGAAGAAAAATATGAATATTGAGAAAAAATTGGCCCTTTCCACCGACCTGAGGTGATCCGTGGAGGCCCGTATTCAAGAGATGGGCCTAGGCTTTGTTGATAGGGATTTGGGCAGGATAACACATCATGGGTCAAAGAATTTTACTATAACTTCTTCAGAGTGACCCTTGATTCTATTTACCTATGAAGTGGGCAGATATTGGTTACCGAGGCTGCTATTGAGGATGCATTACATTGTCTGCCTAAGACCGGTGCCACAGATGCTTATGAGCAGGCAGAGGTGGCAATGTATTGTATGACCTTTGATTACGAGGCTCTGAGATGTGGTATTGTCACCTTGGATGCCCCTTGGGTGATGGATTCTGATAATAAGAAACCCAAGGGGATGCTTTTTGCTTACTTATCGAGAGAGGCAAAGACTTGGCAACAGATTTTTGCCACCTATGTCATGCCTACTACCCATTTTTCTGAGATTCTGATGGACATGCTCATCCTGATCGGCTGTGTTATGGAGGGGAAGGAGGTATATTTTTCCCAGTTGATTATGAGGTACATATAGCGAGCACATGTCCGTAGCATACTTCCCTTTCCCACTTTGGTCACTAGGATGGCTGAGCTAGCCGGTGCTCCATGGAGAGACGATCATGTGTCACAACTACCCCAAGACGACGAGGAGGAGGAGGTTATTATTCTGTGGGGTACGTGGGTGCACGAGAAGCCTCCATCCCAGCGTGCATCTGGAGCTCGAGCCAGAGCAGCACCAGCTGGACCTTCTTTTTCCTCAGCCGCAGCAGGACCTTCAGCACCAGCAGCATCCTTAGTACCACCACTTGCACCCTAGCCGACATATCTACTAGTTCAGCATCTGTTCCGCTTCGTGGAGTGCAGTGAGCACCGCACTATGCAATGCCTGGACAGAGTATATCAGATGTTCATGGCACTGGGCGTTGAGTTTCTCCCTCTTCCCGCTTCTGCCGCATCCGATGAGGAGGAGCAGGCTCAGCCAGAGGCACCTCCACAGACACAGGCTACCTCAAAGGCACAACAGCCCCCTGAGGAACCACAGCCTGAGGCCCAGCCAGATGCGACCGTTGACCCTCACGATGAGCCTAAACAGTAGCATCGAGGACGGTGCTTCATTCTAAGTGTGGGGAGGTCACCGTTGTCGCTGTCGGTGGATAGCTTTACTTAGGTGAACATTTTCGGACATTATCTCCTAGTTTATGTCATTTTACTTTATTTTGCACTCTTTTTGGATTATTGTATATACTCGTATTGTGGATACCTTTATTTTAGTTGTTGCATACTTTTATTTTAGTTTATTGCATTTTGCGCCTTAGATTGGATACATTTCATATTTTTAGTTGGATTTTTTTCATATAGTTGTTTTAGTTTTTTGGTTGTGATTAGTGGTGGACGAAATTGTGATAAAAGAGTTCCAGGCACTGTTAGAGAAGCTCACAACTCCGTTCAACTTAACCAGCAAGTGTACTGGGTCATCCAAGTAATACTTTACGTGAGTAAGGGTCGATCCCACAGAGATTGTTGGTATGAAGCAAGCTATGGTCACCTTGTAAATCTCAGTTAGGCGGATTAGATGGTTATGGGTTTCGAAAATTAATAATAAATAGAAAATAAAAAGAGATAGAAATACTTATGTAAATCAATAGTGGGAATTTCAGATTGTGGGTTTCGAAAATTAATAATAAATAGAAAATAAAAAGAGATAGAAATACTTATGTAAATCAATAGTGAGAATTTCAGATAGGTGTATGGAGATGCTGTGCTCCTCTTGAAACTCTGCTTCACTACTCACTCTTCCTTCAATCCTTCTTACTCCTTTCCATGGCAAGCTGTATGTAGGGCATCACCCTTGTTGATAGCTACATCCCATCCTCTCAGTGAAAATGGTCCAAATGCTCTGTCACAGCACGGCTAATCATCTGTCGCTTCTCAATCAGGTTGGAGTAGAATCCATTGATTCTTTTGTGTTTTTCATGACGCCCGGCCTTCAAGAGTTTGAAGCTCGTCACAGTCAGTCAATACCGGAATCCTACTCGGAATACCACAGACAAGGTTAGACTTTCCGGATTCCCAGGATCCTACTCGGAATACCACAGACAAGGTTAGACTTTCTGGATCCTCATGAATGCCGCCATCTATCTAGCTTATACCACGAAGATTCTATTGGGGAATCTGAGAGATATGCGCCCAGCCTAAAGTAGAACGGAAGTGGTTGTCAGTCACGTGCGTTCATAGGTGAGAATGATGATGAGTGTCACGGATCATCACATTCATCAAGTTGAAGTGCAACGTATATCTTGGAATAAGAATAAAAGAGAATTGAATAGAAGATAATAGTAATTGTATTGAAACTTGAGGTACAGCAGAGCTCCACACCCTTAATCTATGGTGTGTAGAAACTCCACCGTTGAAAATACATAAGTGAAAGGTTCAGGCATGGCCTAGAGGCCAGCCCCCTAAAACGTGATCAATAGCCTCCTAAGATGAAGAATAAAACAAAACTAAGACCAAAGATGAAACGTGGTCAAAAGACATCTAATACAATAGTTAAATGTTCTATTTATACTAAGCTGGCTACTAGGGTTTACATGAGTAAGTAATTGATGCATAAATCCACTTCCGGGGCCCACTTGGTGTATGCTTAGGCTGAGCTTGATCTATCTACGAGCTGAGGCATTTCTTGGAGTTGAACTCCACGTTATAGCGTGTTTTGGGCGTTCAACTCCGGATCATGACGTGTTTCTGGCGTTTAACTCCAGACAGCAGCATGTACTTGGCGTTCAACGCCAAGTTACGTCGTCAATTTCCGAATAAAGTATGGACTATTATATATTGCTGGAAAGCTTGGGATGTCTACTTTCCAACGCCGTTGAGAGCTTGCCATTTGGAGTTCTGTAGCTCCAGAAAATTCACTTCGAGTGCAGGGAGGTCAGATTCCAACAGCATCAGCAGTCCTTTTGTCAGCCTTTTTCAGAATTTTGCTCAAGTCCCTCATTTTCAGCCAGAAATTACCTGAAATCATAGAAAAACACACAAACTCATAGTAAAGTCCAGAAATGTGAATTTAACATAAAAACTAATGAAAACATCCCTAAAAGTAGCTTGACCTTACTAAAAACTACCTAAAAACAATGCCAAAAAGCGTATAAATTATAC
>NC_029775.3:50339266-50340264 GCF_000817695.3 Arachis duranensis | reverse complement strand
TTGATTCTTGAACACAGCTACTTATGAGTCTTGGCCGTGGCCCTAAGCATTTTGTTTTCCAGTATTACCACCGGATACATAAATGCCACAGACACATGACTGGGTGAACCTTTTCAGATTGTGACTCAGCTTTGCTAGAGTCCCCAGTTAGAGGTGTCCAGAGCTCTTAAGCACACTCTTTTTCTTTGGATCACAACTTTAACCACTCAGTCTCAAGCTTTTCACTTGGACCTTCATGACACAAGCACATGGTTAGGGACAGCTTGGTTTAGCCGCGTAGGCCTGGATTTAATTTCCTTGGGCCCTTCTATCCATTGATGCTCAAAGCCTTGGATCCTTTTTACCCTTGCCTTTTGGTTTTAAGGGCTATTGGCTTTTTCTGCTTGCTCTTTCTTTTTCTATTATTTTTTTTGTCAATTATTTTTTTTCGCAAGCTTTTTGCTTTTTCACTGCTTTTTCTTACTTCAAGAATCAATTTCATAATTTTTCAGATTATCAATAACATTTCTCTTTGTTCATCATTCTTTCAAGAGCCAACAGTTTTAACATTCAACAACAAGATCAAAAATATGCACTGTTCAAGCATTCATTCAGAAAACAAAAAGTATTGTCACCACATCAATATAATTAAACTAAATTCAAGGATAAATTCGAAATTGGTGCACGAAATTGCAATCACACTTTTGCAACCCCGCACAACTAACCAGCAAGTGCACTGGGTCGTCCAAGTAATACCTTGCGTGAGCAAGGGTCGATCCCACGGAGATTGTCGGCTTGAAGCAAGCTATGGTTATCTTGTAAATCTTAGTCAGGATGTCAGAAATTATCAGGATTGATTGTTAAAAGCTAAAGAACATGAAATGATTACTTATTTTGCAGTAATGGAGAATAGGTTGAGGTTTGGAGATGCTCCATCTTCTGAATCTCTGCTTTCCTACTGTCTTCTTCTTCAAACACGCAAGTCTCCTTCCATGGCAAGCTGTATGTAGGGTTTCACC
>NC_029775.3:50338945-50339118 GCF_000817695.3 Arachis duranensis | reverse complement strand
TGATTCTTTTGCGTCTGTCACTAACGCCCCACCTGCTAGGAGTTTGAAGCACGTCACAGTCATCCAATCATTGAATCCTACCCAGAATACAACAGACAAGGTTTAGACCTTCCGGATTCTCTTGAATGCTGCCATCAATTCTAGCTTATACCACGAAGATTCCGGTTAAAGAA
>NC_029775.3:50338353-50338853 GCF_000817695.3 Arachis duranensis | reverse complement strand
CGTTCATGGTTGAGAATGATGATGATTGTCACGGATCATCACATTCATCCGGGTTAAGAACAAGTATTATCTTAGAATGGAAGCAAGCATGATTGAATGAGAAACAGTAGTAGTTGCATTAATCCATCAAGACACAGCAGAGCTCCTCACCCCCAACCATGGGGTTTAGAGACTCATGCCGTGGAAAATACACAAAGAAAGGTGTAAAATGTCATGAGGTCCAGATACAATCTCAAAAGATCCTATTAATAGTAAACTAGTAGCCTAGGGTGTACAGAAATGAGTAAATGACGTAAAAATCCACTTCTGGGTCCACTTGGTGTGTGCTTGGGCTGAGCATTGAAGCTTTTATGTGTAGAGACGTTTTCCGGAGTTAAACGCCGGTTCTCATGCCAGTTTGGGCGTTTAACTCCAAGTTTTATGCCAGTTCCAGCGTTTAACGCTGGAAATTCTGAGGCTGATTTGCCACGCCGGTTTGGGCCATCAAATCTTGGGCAAAA
>NC_029775.3:50337193-50338252 GCF_000817695.3 Arachis duranensis | reverse complement strand
CGCCGTTGAGAGCGCGCCAATTGGGCTTCTGTAGCTCCAGAAAATCTACTTCGAGTGCAGGGAGGTCAGAATCCAACAGCATCTGCAGTCCTTTTTGGTCTCGGAATCAGATTTTTGCTCAGGTCCCTCAATTTCAGCCAGAAAATACCTGAAATCCCAGAAAAACACACAAACTCATAGTAAAGTCCAGAAAAGTGAATTTTAGCTAAAAACTAATAAAAATATACTAAAAACTAACTGGATTATACTAAAAACATACTAAAAACAATGCCAAAAAGCATACAAATTATCCGCTCATCACAACACCAAACTTAAATTGTTGCTTGTCCCCAAGCAACTAAAAATCAAAATAGGATAAAAAGAAGAGAATATACTATAGACTCCAAAATATCAAGGAAACATAGCTCCAATTAGATGAGCGGGACTAGTAGCTTTTTGCCTCCGAACAGTTTTGGCATCTCACTCTATCCCTTGAAGTTCAGAATGATTGGCATCTATAAGAACTCAGAACTCAGATAGTGTTATTGATTCTCTTAGTTGAGCATAATGATTCTTGAACATAGCTAGTGTATGAGTCTTGGCTGTGGCCCAAAGCACTCTGTCTTCCAGTATTACCACCGGATACATACATGCCACAGACACATAATTGGGTGAACCTTTTCAGATTGTGACTCAGCTTTGCTAAAGTCCCCAATTAGAGGTGTCCAGGGTTCTTAAGCACACTCTTTTTGCCTTGGATCACAACTTTATTTCCTTATTTTTCTTTTCCTTTCTCTCCTTTTTTTTTCGAAATTTTTTTTTTGTATCCACTGCTTTTTCTTGCTTCAAGAATCAGTCTAATGATTTTAGATCCTCAATAACAGTTCTCTTTTTCCTCATTCTTTTAAGAGCCAACAATTTTAACATTCTCAAAACACAAATTCAAGAGACATATGCACTGTTCAAGTATTCATTCAGAAAGCAAAAAGTATTGTCACCACATCAAACTAATCCAACTAGTTTCAATGATAAATTTCGAAATCCTGTACTTCTTGTTCTTTTGTGATTAAAGCATTTTTC
>NC_029775.3:50336051-50337179 GCF_000817695.3 Arachis duranensis | reverse complement strand
CCCCAGCCTCTTTACAGAGCAAGGAGATCAAGCTTGGGTAAGCCAGTTTGGCTTCAGTGGAATTCTTATTTGCAATTGTGTAGATCTCACAAGCAATCACATGATGAACCTCCACTTCTTTTCCAAGCATAATGCAATGAATCATCACTGCTCTCTTGATGGTGACCTCAGAACGGTTGCTAGTGGGCAATATGGAACGCCCAATAAAGTCTAGCCAACCTCTTGCAATTGGTTTGAGGTCTCCCCTCTTGAGTTGGTTTAGGACACCCTTTGAATTGGTTATCCACTTGGTTCCAGGGAGGCATATGTCCTCTAGAATCTCGTCCAAGCCCTTATTTGTTCTCATCATTCTTCTATTAAAGGAGTCTGGGTCATTTTTCAGTTGAGCAGCTTGAAGATCTCTCTTATTTTGTTAGGGTGGAGGTGAACAATCTTCCCTCTGACCAGAGTTCGATAGTCATAGAAGGCGGTTCCAGCTATTCTCTGCCTGTCTGTTAGCCACAGATTAGAGTAGAATTCCTGAACCATGTTCCTTCCAACCTTTATTTCAGGATTGGTCAGAACTTCCCATCCTCTTTTTCGAATTTGCTCTTGGATCCCCGGATATTCATCTTCTTTCAGATCAAATTTAACTTCCGGGATCACTGACCTCAGACCCATTATTTTGTGATAATGGTCTTCATGTTCTTTGGTTAAGAACTTCTCTTGATTCCAAAGATTCTTTGGATTAGTCTCTTTCTTTCCTCTTAAATTGGTTTGTTTTCCTTTAGGAGCCATGATCTTAATGAGTCTTGGCTTAGTGATCACGGAAAAGCACACCAAACTTTGAGGTTTGCTTGTCCTCAAGCAAAAAGAAAAGAAAGAAGAGAAGAGAGAGGGAGAGGAAGAGGAAATTCGAATGGTGTGGGGAATGAGGGGTGGCAAACGTTTATTTATAGAGTGGTGGGGAGAGATTTTCGAAAAAAAATTGAAAGGAGATTTGAGGAGATATGGAAAGAAATTGAAAGAAGGGTGAGTTTTTGGACAAAATTTGGGAATGATTTGAAGAATGATTTTAAATTTTTGAAAATTTGAAAGTGAATAATGAGAGATTGAAATGTATTTTTGTGAAAAAATATGGGTGAGAAG
>NC_029775.3:50335189-50335941 GCF_000817695.3 Arachis duranensis | reverse complement strand
CCCCTTTTGGGCGTTTAACGCCCAGCCAGGTGCCCTGGCTGGCGTTAAACGCCAGAAATCCTTTAGCACTGGGCGTTTTTCTGAACGCCCAGGATGCTGCACACCTGGCGTTAAACGCCCAGAATGGTGCCCATTCTGGCGTTTAACGCCCAAAATGGCTGCACACCTGGCGTTAAACGCCCAGAATGGTGCCCATTCTGGCGTTTAACGCCCAAAATGGCACCATTCCTGGCGTTTTTTTGCCAGTAAGCTCTTTTTCTCTGCTTTTTGAGCTGAATCCTTCTGTAACTCTGTGAATTCCTTCTTTTTTGATACTTTATCCTTCTGTAACTCTGTGAATTCCTTCATTTTTGATACTTGCCTCTGTAAGAACAATTCATACAACCTCCTAATGACTGGGTTGCCTCCCAGCAAGCGCTTCTTTACTGTCTTTAGCTGGACCTTCACTGAGAATCACTCAAGTCTTAGTTTTGAGCATTCTTGCTCAAAGTTTCCTTCAAGATAATGCTTGATTCTCTGTCCATTAACAATGAACCTTTTGTCGGAATCAGTATCCTGAAGCTCAACATATCCATATGGTGATACTCCTGTAATCACATACGGACCCCTCCACCGGGATTTGAGTTTTCCTGGAAACAGTCTGAGCCTAGAGTTGAAGAGCAGAACTTTTTCCCTGGCTCAAAGACTCTGGTTGACAACTTCTTGTCATGCCATTTCTTTGCCTTTTCCTTATAAATTTTTGCATTTTCAAA
>NC_029775.3:50332621-50333210 GCF_000817695.3 Arachis duranensis | reverse complement strand
AAGATAGAGAGCATGCACCTCTGAAAGGTTGCAGGTGCATTGCACAGACCAAAAGGCATTCTCCTATAGGCAAACACGCCAGAAGGGCAAGTGAATGCTGTTTTCTCTTGGTCCTGAAGATCTACTGCAATTTGGTTGTAGCCTGAATAGCCATCCAAAAAGCAGTAATAATCATGGCCAGCCAGTCTTTCTAGCATTTGGTCTATGAATGGTAAAGGAAAATGATCTTTTCTGGTGGCTGTATTGAGCCTTCTGTAGTCGATACACATGCGCCACCCTGTGACTGTCCTTGTAGGAACCAGTTCATTTTTTTTATTATGAACCACTGTCATGCCTCCCTTTTTGGGAACAACTTAGACAGGGCTCACCCAGGGGCTATCAGAAATAGGATAAATAATCCTAGCTTCTAGTAACTTAGTGACCTCTTTCTGCACCACCTCCTTCATGGCAAGATTTAGCCTCCTCTGTGGTTGGACCACTGGTTTGGCATTATCCTCCAACAGGATCTTGTGCATGCATCTAGCTGGGCTAATACCCTTAAGATCACTTATGGACCACCCAAGAGCTGTCTTGTGTGTCCTTAGCACTT
>NC_029775.3:50329915-50331141 GCF_000817695.3 Arachis duranensis | reverse complement strand
CTCATGTGTATAGATCCACCAGCTGAGTGGTCTAAAGACATCTGAGCTTTTTCTGTAAGCCCATAGTAGAAAATGTCTAACTGTACCCATTCTGAAAACATTTCAGAGGGACATTTCCTTTGCATACCTCTATACCTCTCCCAGGCATTATAAAGGGATTCATTATCCTCTTGTTTAAAGCCTTGGATGTCCAGTCTTAACTGTGTCATCCTTTTTGGAGGGTAAAAATGATTCAGGAATTTGTCTGACAACTGTTTCCATGTCTTTATGCTTGCTGTAGGTTGGTTATTCAACCACCTTTTAGCTTGATCTTTTACAGCAAATGGAAACAGTAATAGTCTGTAGACATCCTGATCTACCTCTTTATCATGTACTGTGTCAGCAATTTGTAAAAACTGTGCCAGAAACTCAGTAGGTTCTTCCTGTGGAAGACCGGAATACTGGCAGTTTTGCTGCACTATGATAATGAGTTGAGGATTTAGTTCAAAGCTGCTTGCTTTGATGGGAGGTGTACAGATGCTACTCCCATATGCAGCTGTAATGGGGTTAGCATATGACCCCAGAGTCCTTTTGGATTGATTAATCCCACTTGAGTCCATAATGGACAAAAGGGAAATGATAATGATTGCAAGGAGATAAATTTTGTTGTTTTTTTTTTGAATTAACGGAAAAAAAATAAAATAATAAAAAAGAAAATTAAATTAAAAATTCGAAAATCAAAAAGAAAATAAGATCAAAGCAAATTGAAAACTGAATCAATTAGTTAATCAAAAAGATTTTGAAAACAGCAATTAAAAAGATATGATTGAAAATTTTTTTTGAAAAAGATTTGATTTTGAAAAGAGGAAAGAGAAAAACACAAAAGGACACCAAACTTAAAATTTTTAGAAAATCAAACACACAGTTTTCGAAAATTTTTTTCTTTAAGAGAAAAACACAAAGAGGACACCAAACTTAGAATTTTTATGAATCAAAAAGGGACTAAGAACATGCAAAAAAATCGAAAATTAAAAGAAAAGCAAAAGCATGCAATTGACACCAAACTTAAAATATGAAACTAGACTCAACTAAAAGACTCTAAACCACAAAAAAAATAAAACAGTCCTAATCTAAGCAACAAGATAAGCCGTCAGTTGTCCAAACTCAACAATCCCCGGCAACGGTGCCAAAAACTTGGTGCACGAAATTGCAATCACACTTTTGCAACCCCGCACAACTAACCAGCA
>NC_029775.3:50328190-50329218 GCF_000817695.3 Arachis duranensis | reverse complement strand
CCAGATACAATCTCAAAAGATCCTATTAATAGTAAACTAGTAGCCTAGGGTGTACAGAAATGAGTAAATGACGTAAAAATCCACTTCTGGGTCCACTTGGTGTGTGCTTGGGCTGAGCATTGAAGCTTTTTTGTGTAGAGATGTTTTCTGGAGTTAAACGCCAGTTCTCATGCCAGTTTGGGCGTTTAACTCCAAGTTTTATGCCAGTTCCAGCGTTTAACGCTGGAAATTCTGAGGCTGATTTTCCACGCCGGTTTGGGCCATCAAATCTTGGGCAAATTATAGACTATCATATATTTCTGGAAAGCCCAGGATGTCTACTTTCCAACGCCGTTGAGAGCGCGCCAATTGGGCTTCTGTAGCTCCAGAAAATCCACTTCGAGTGTAGGGAGGTCAGAATCCAACAGCATCTGCAGTCCTTTTTGGTCTCGGAATCAGATTTTTGCTGAGGACCCTCAATTTCAGCCAGAAAATACCTGAAATCATAGAAAAACACACAAACTCATAGTAAAGTCTAGAAAAGTGAATTTTAGCTAAAAACTAATAAAAATATACTAAAAACTAACTGGATTATACTAAAAACATATTAAAAACAATGCCAAAAAGCATACAAATTATCCGCTCATCAGAAATTCATGTACTTCTTGTTCTTTTGAATTAAAACATTTTTCATTTAAGAGAGGTGAAGGATTAATGGAATTTATTCATAGCTTTAAGACATAGTTACTAACTACTAATGATCATGAAGTAGAGACCCAAAACATAAATAAACACAACATAGAAACCGAAAAATAGAAAGAAAATAAGAACAAGGAATGAATCCACCTTAGTGGCGTCTTCTTCTTGAAGGACCAACAATGTCCTTAAGCTCTTCTATGTCCCTTCCTTGCCTTTGTTGCTCCTCCCTCATTGCTCTTTGATCTTCTCTTATTTCATGGAGAATGATGGAGTGCTCATGATGTTCCACCCTTAATTGTTCAACATTGTGGCTCAAATCTTCTAAGGAAGTGTTGAGTTGTTCCCAATAG
>NC_029775.3:50327316-50328106 GCF_000817695.3 Arachis duranensis | reverse complement strand
AGCTTCCTCATGCATCTCTTGAGATCCGTGGAGGGTCTCTCTTGCTTGCTCCATCATCTTCTTCGTGATGGGCTTATCCTCTTCAATGGGGATGTCTTCTTCTATGATAACTCTAGCTGAGTAACATAGATGGTAAATAAGGTGAGGAAAAGCTAGCCTTGCCATGGTGGAAGGCTTTTTGGCTATTTTGTAGATTTCATTGGAGATGACCTCATGAACTTCTACTTCCTCTCCAATCATGATGCTATGAATCATGATGGCCCGATCCACAGTAACTTCAGATCGGTTGCTAGTAGGAATGATAGAGCGTTGGATGAACTCTAACCATCCTCTAGCCATGGGTTTGAGGTCAAGCCTTCTCAGTTGAACTGGCTTGCCTTTGAAATCTCTCTTCCATTGGGCTCCTTCCACACAGATATCTATGAGGACTTGGTCTAAAGGACTTGGTCCAACCTTTGATTAAAGTTGACCCTTCTAGTGTAGGGGCGTTCATCTCCTTGCATCATAGGCAAGTGGAATGCCAACCTCACATTTTCCGGACTAAAATCTAAGTATTTCCCCCGAACCGTTGTGAGATAATTCTTTGGATTCGGGTTCATACTTTGATCATGGTTCCTAGTGATCCATGCATTGGCATAGAACTCTTGAACCATTAAGATTCCGACTTGTTGCATGGGGTTGGTTAGGACTTCCCAACCTCTTCTTCGGGTCTCATGTCGGATCTCCGGATACTCATTTTTCTTGAGCTTGAAAGGGACCTCAGGGATCACCTTCTTCTTTGCCACAACAT
>NC_029775.3:50325015-50327075 GCF_000817695.3 Arachis duranensis | reverse complement strand
AAGAAGAAAGAAGAGAAGAAGAAGAAGAAGAGAATATGGAGGAGAAGGGGAAGTGTAGGTTCGGTCAAGGTGAGGAAGAAGGGGTTGTGTTATGTGAAAATGAAGTAGAAAGGAAGGGTATATATAGGGAGGGGGGAGGGTGTAGGTTCGGCCATTTAGGGTGGGAATGGGTGGGAAAGTGTTTTTGAATTTTGAAGGTGGGTGGGGTTTATGGGGAAGAGTGGATGGATGTGATTGGTGAAGGATTTTGGGAAGTGTGACATGGGGAAGAGTAAAATAGGATTAGGAGGTAAGGTGGGAATATAATAGGTGGGGATCCTATGGGGTCCACAGATCCTGAGGTGATCCTGTGGGGTTCACAGATCCTGAGGTGTCAAGGAATTCCATCCCTGCACCAAATAGGCATGTAAAATGCCTTTGCACACCATTCTGGCGTTTAAACACCGAGTGGTGCACATTCTGGGCGTTCAACGCCCACATGTAACATGTTTCTGGCGTTGAACGCCAGTTTCATGCTTGTTACTGGCGTTCAGCGCCAGCTTTTCCTCTAGGCACATTCCTGGCGTTCAGCGCCAGAAAGTTTCTTGTTTCTGGCGTTCAACGCCAGGTTGATGCTCTGTTCTGGCGTTGAACGCCAGCCAGATGCTTCTTACTGGCGTTGAACGCCAGTCTGTGCTTCCTCCAGGGTGTGATTTTTTTTTGCTGTTTTTGATCCTGTTTTTAATTTTTTTTCGTGATTCCTCATGATCATGTACCTAATAAGACACAAAAATAACAATAAAATAAAAATTAGATAAATAAAATTGGGTTGCCTCCCAACAAGCGCTTATTTAATGTCAATAGCTTGACAGTGGCTCTTATGGAGCCACAAAGGTGATCAGGTCAATGTTGTATAGTGCCAACACCAAACTTAGAGTTTGGATATGGGGTCTTAACACCAAACTTAGAGTTTGGTTGTGGCCTCACAACACCAAACTTAGAATTTGACTGTGGGGGCTCTTCTTGACTCTGAACTGAGAGAAGCTCTTCATGCTTACTCTCTTTTGTCACAGAGGGATGGCCATGTGCCTTAAACACAAGGTAGTCCCCATTCAATTGAAGGACTAATTCACCTCTGTTGACATCTATCACAGCTCCTGCTATAGCTAGGAAAGGTCTTCTAAGGATGATGCATTCATCCTCTTCCTTTCTAGTGTCTAAGATTATGAAATTAGCAGGGATGTAAAGGCCTTCAACCTTTACTAACACGTCCTCTACTATTCCATAAGCTTGTCTCAATGACTTGTCTTCCAATTGTAACGAGAACAAGGTAGGTTGTACCTCAATGATCCCCAGCTTCTCCATTACAGAGTGTGGCATAAGATTTATCCCTGACCCTAGATCACATAAAGCTTTTTCAAAGGTCATGGTGTCTATGGTACAAGGTATTAAGAACTTGCCAGGATCTTGTTTCTTTTGAGGTAGAGTTTGCTGAATTCAGGTATCTAGTTCATTAATGAGCAAGGGAGGTTCACTTTCCCAAGTCTCATTACTAAACAACTTGGCATTCAGCTTCATGATAGCTCCTAAATATTGAGCAACTTGCTCTCCAGTCACATCTTCATCCTCTTCAGAGGAAGGATAGTCTTAAGAGCTCATGAATGGCAGAAGAAGATTTAATGGAATCTCTATGGTCTCTATATGAGCCTCAGATTCCTTTGGATCCTTAATAGGAAACTCTTTCTTGCTTGAAGGACGTCCCAAGAGGTCTTCCTCACTAGGATTTTTGTCCTCCTCCTCCCTTGTGCATTCGGCCACATTGATCACATCAATGGCCTTGCACTCTCCTTTTGGATTCTCTTCTGTATTACTTGGGAGAATACTGTGAGGAGTTTCAATGACTTTCTTACTCAGCTGGCCCACTTGTGCCTCCAGATTTCTGATGGAGGATCTTGTTTCACTCATGAAACTGAAAGTGGCCTTTGACAGATCAGAGACTAGATTGGCTAAGTTAGAAGTGTTTTGTTCAGAATTCTCTGTCTGTTGCTGAGAAGATGATGGATATGGCTTGCTATTGCTCA
>NC_029775.3:50324552-50324955 GCF_000817695.3 Arachis duranensis | reverse complement strand
TATGGCATTCAGAGCATCAATTTCAAGAACTCCTTTCTTCTGAGGTATCCCATTATTCACGGAATTCCTCTCAGAAGTGTACATGAATTGGTTGTTTGCAACCGTGTCAATGAGTTCTTAAGCCTCTTCAGGCATTTTCTTTAGGTGAATATATCCACCTGCAGAATGGTCCAATGACATTTTCAAAAATTTAGATAAACCATAATAGAATATATCTAATATGGTCCATTCTGAAAACATGTCAGATGGACACCTTTTGGTCAGCTGCTTGTATCTTTCCCAAGCTTCATAGAGGGATTCACCATCTTTTTGCTTGAAGGTCTGAACATCCACTCTTAGCTTGCTCAGCTTTTGAGGAGGAAAGAATTTATCCAAGAAGGCAGTGACCAGCTTATCCCAAGAG
>NC_029775.3:50324226-50324528 GCF_000817695.3 Arachis duranensis | reverse complement strand
TTATCCCAGGAGTCCAGGCTATCCTTAGGTTGTGAATCCAACCATATTCTAGCTCTGTCTCTTACAGCAAAAGGGAAAAGCATGAGTCTGTAGACTTCAGGATCAACTCCATTCGTCTTTACAGTCTCACAGATCTGCAAGAACTCAGTTAAAAACTGGTAAGGATCTTCAGATGGAAGTCCATAAAACCTACAGTTTTGTTGCATTAAGGCAACTAGCTGAGGTTTCAGCTCAAAGTTGTTGGCTCCAATGGCAGGAATGGAGATGCTTCTGCCATCAAACTTGGATGTTGGCTTTGTGAA
>NC_029775.3:50322476-50324058 GCF_000817695.3 Arachis duranensis | reverse complement strand
TTTCAGGTTCTGAATCAATTTCAACAAGAGTGCCTTTATCCTTGTTCCTACTCATATGAAAGAGAAGAAAACAAGAAGAGAAGAGGAATCCTCTATGTCACAGTATAGAGATTCCTTTATGTTAGTAGAAAAAGAAAGGGGAGAAGAATGAAGAAGAGTGGGTTCGGATATTTAGGTGGAGAGAGGTGAAGAGAAGTGTTAGTAATTAAATAATTAAATAGAATAAGAGAGAAGGGATAGAAAATTCGAAAATAATTTTTAAAAAAGGGTTAGTAATTTTCGAAAATTAGAAATAAGATGAGATTAAAATTAAAATTTAAAACAAAAAGAATTTTTGAAAAAGAGATGAGATATTTTCGAAAATTAGAGAGGGAAAAGTAGTTAGGTGGTTTTGTAAAAGATAAGAAACAAACAAAAAGTCAAAGAGTTAGTTGAAAAAGATATTAAAATCAAATTTGAAAAGATAAGAAGATAAGAGGTTAGATAAGATATTTTGAAATCAAATTTTGAAAAAGATAGAATTTTTGGAAAAGATAAGATAAAAGATAAAAATATTTAATTCAAAAGTTTTAAAATTACTTACTTCACTAACAAGAAACTACAAGATAAGATTCTAGAACTTAAAGATTGAACCTTTCTTAACAAGAAAGTAACAAACTTCAAATTTTTGAATCAATCACACTAATTGTTAGTGTAATTTTGAAAATGTGATATAAAGATAAGGAAAAGATTTTGAAAATAATTTGAAAAAGATTTTTGAAAATTTTCGAAAAACAAAGATAAAATTGAAAAGATATGATTTTTGAAAAAGATTGTGAAAAGATAAGATTTTTAAAATTCAAAATTTGATTTAACTTGTAAGAAACAACTAATTTTGAAAATTTTTGACTAAGTCAACTTCAAATTTTCGAAATTTTGAGAGAAAAAAGGAAAAGATATTTTTTTTGATTTTTGAATTTTTAAAGATGAGAGAGAAAAACATAAAAATGACCCAAAATAAGAAAATTTTGGATCAAACACATAATGCATGCAAGAACACTATGAATGTCAAGATGAACACCAAGAACACTTTGAAGATCATGATGAACATCAAGAACATATTTTTGAAAACTTTTTTTTTGATGCAAAGAAAACATGCAAGACACCAAACTTAGAAATCTTTAATGCATGGACTCTAACAAACGAAAAATGCACATGAAAAACAACAAACAACACAAAACAAGAAATCATCAAGATCAAACAAGAAGACTTACCAAGAACAACTTGAAGATCATGAAGAACACCATGAATGCATGAGATTTTCGAAAAATGAAAGAAATTTTTTTTTAAAGCATGCAATTGACACCAAACTTAAAAATTGACTCAAAACTCAAACAAGAAACACAAAATATTTTTTATTTTTATGATTTTATAATTTTTTGTATTTTTATTATTTGTTTTCGAAAATATACTTGGAAAAAAAAACGAAAAAGAAAAGAAAATTTTGAAAAAGATTTTTGAAAAGAAAATTACCTAATCTGAGCAACAAGATGAACCGTCAGTTGTCCAAACTCGAACAATCCCCGGCAACGGCGCCAAAAAC
>NC_029775.3:50303417-50321784 GCF_000817695.3 Arachis duranensis | reverse complement strand
CGTGTAGAAACTCCACCATTGAAAATACATAAGTGAATGGTTCAGGCATGGCCGAGAGGCCAGCCCCCTAAAACATGATCAATAGCCTCCTAAGATGAAGAATAAAACAAAACTGAGACCAAAGATGAAACGTGGTCAAAAGACGTCTAATACAACAGTTAAATGTTCTATTTATACTAAGCTGGCTACTAGGGTTTACATGAGTATGTAATTGATGCATAAATCCACCTCCGGGACCCACTTGGTGTATGCTTGGTCTGAGCTTGATCTATCCACAAGCTGAGGCTTTTCTTGGAGTTGAACTCCACGTTATAGCATGTTTTGGGCGTTCAACTCCGGATCATGACGTGTTTCTGGCGTTTAACTCCAGACAACAGCATGTACTTGGCGTTCAACGCCAAGTTACGTCATCAATTTCCGAATAAAGTATGGACTATTATATATTGCTGGAAATCTCTGGATGTCTACTTTCCAACGCTGTTAAGAGCGCGCCATTTGGAGTTCTGTAGCTCCAGAAAATCCATTTCGAGTGCAGGATGGTCAGATTCCAACAGCATCAGCAGTCCTTTTGTCAGCCTTTTTAAGAATTTTGCTCAAGTCCCTCAATTTCAGCCAGAAATTACCTGAAATCACAGAAAAACACACAAATTCATAGTAAAGTCTAGAAATGTAAATTTAACATAAAATTTAATGAAAACATCCCTAAAAGTAGCTTGACCTTACTAAAAACTACCTAAAAATAATTCCAAAAAGCGTATAAATTATCCGCTCATCAATTAGAAAAAAATATTTTAGATTGTTGAAACCTAAGTTGACCCCTTTGCATATGAAATTGGTTTTGATTGAAAAAAAGGGGGTAAACTAAGGAAGTTTTAGAATTTCTCAATCACAACATTGCATTTAGAATAAGCTTAGTCAAAATGATGGAATTTTCCCAAGGAATTTATCTATAGGGCACCACCCCAGTTGATTGGAAAATTTTTGTGGAACTTGCTTGAATTTTATACTTTGTGAAGCATGTTTTGAGCTAAGAACACAAGCTTGAGAGATTTGAGCCTAATGGTGTGGTTACATCTTATAACCACTTATTTTCCTTCTTGTGTGCAATTTTTCTCTTTCTATGATTGTGATCCTTGATTTGTTTAATTCTATATGTCCAATTATTCCTTGTATTCATGCATTTATATGATTGAGACCAATATTTCATTAGCTAACTTACCCAAATAGCCTACCTTTTACCTTCCATTGTTAACCAATTTTGAGCCTACGCTTAACCCAATTGTTCTTTATTTTAGCACATTACAAGCCTAAAGCGAAAAACAATAAATGCCCCTATTTGGATCTTTGATTAGCTTAGGCTAGTGAGAGTGTTTATTATTCAAGTTTGGGGAGGTTTGGGAACATTGGTGGGGATAGAAGGGTGTTTTGCATTTTTCTATTTGGGAATTGAGTGCATGCTCATGTATTGATTAAATGTATAGACCTTATACATTGTTGTTCTTGTATATAGTTTGAAAGAAAAAAAATTTATGGGAAAAACAAAAAGAAAAACAAAGGAAAAAAAAGAAAAGAAAAGAAAAAATGGAAAAGAAAGAAAAAGAAGAAAAACAATAAAAAGGGGACAAAAATGCCCCAAAATAAAGTCCAAATAAAGGAGACAATGCATAAGTGTTGTGAAATTAAAAGAAAATACATGAATATGTGAAAAGTGAAGAATGGGTAGTTAGGTTAGTTTTGAATTTGTACATGCCATTGTATAGGTTAGGTTGAAAAGTCTAGGTTAATCAAAGATTCAAATTTTAGTCCACTTAACCATATATGATCCTACTTTGACCCTAGCCCCATTACATCCCTTGAGAAACACCTCATGATATTTGTATGCATGCATTGAATGATTGTTGATTGTTAGATAAAGAACAAATTTTGGAAAAGCATGATTAGGGGAGAATTGAGTGAATCAACCCCTAAACACGAGTGACTAGAGCGGATACACATCCGGTGAGGGTTCGATTGCTCAATTTCATGTTTTAACCATAATCATTCTTATTCATGCAAGTTTGTAAATCTTTTTGGTAATTCAATGCAATTGTGGGTTTGGTTTAGTTTAGCTCCTATTGCTTTAGCCCTTGTGCTTACATATATTCCCTTGGAAGTTGATTTGTTTGGACCAAGCATTTGAATTCATATAGATAGTTGCATTTAGATAGTTTGCATATAGTTTAGTTACATTGAATAAATATCATACCCCTTGTTTCCTTCTTATTTTAGCATGAGGACATGCTAAGGTTTAAGTGTGGGGAGGATGATAAACCCCATTTTTAGGGTTTATCCTATGTTGAATTTAGAGCGTTCTGTTAACCTTTTCTCACATTTATTCAATTAAATATTATAGTTCCATGATTGTCTTTTAATTTGTGCTTAAGTGTGAAAAAATGCTTTTGGACCCTTGATTTGATAATTTTAATCTTTCTTTGATTCCACTAAATACCTTGATATGTTTGCTAGTGATTTCAGATTGAAAAGGGCTAAGAATGGATCAAAGGAGTGAAGAGAAAGTATGCAAAGTGGAGAAACCATGAAAAGCCAAAGATTTGGGATACGCCCATGGACGCGCACGCGCAATAGACGCATATGCGTGGATCGCGCAAAACCCCATGGACGCGTACGCGTGCTGAAAGCATGCGCGTCGGTGCTGGCACGTGATTTTTAAGTGAAATCGTGCCCAGCGAATTCACAGGAGCTGTGGGGCCCAATCTAAACCAAATTTGGCGCCAAAATGCTTAAAAGGATCAAGAATTGAAGGGGAATGCACCTTAGGACCTTAGAATACACATTAGTTAGTTTTAGATCTAGTCTTAGAGTTAGTTTCTACAGAGGGAAGCTCTCCCTTCTCTCTAGAATTAGGATTAGGTTTAGGTTAGAATTTCTTAGATCTAGGTTTTAATCTTTGCTTTCATCTACTTCTACCTTTCAATTCTATGTTGCTACATCTTGTTCTTCCATTCTCTTGTTCCAATTCTTCTATTTTGTTTCCACACTTTGTAAGTTGATATACTCTTGTTCTTCTTATTTTCTTTTAATGCAATTTGAGGTAATTCATGTTAATTGTGTTTTCGTTGATGGTTGTTGTTAATCTTTTGCAATTAATTATTGTTAGAATCCATTCTTGTTGTCAATTGACCATGCTTTCCTTTTGTGCCTTCTAAGTATTTGATGAAATGCTTGGAAGGATGTTAGAGTAGAATTTTATGTTCTTGGCTTGAGATGGTAATCTAGAAACTCTTGAGTTACTAATGCCCAAGCGATTGATGATTGGTAGCCATTAACTCTAGATCTCATTAATTCAATTAGTGAATAGTTAGGACCTCTGGACTCGAATTGATATAGCTCATATGACTCTCCTTTACTAGTTAGAGGATGATTTAATGAGATTGATCCTTGCAATTATCATGATGTGATTAGTGATGAAGATAAAGATCCTTGACCACCAAACCTTGCCAAGACCGCTTTATCATTAGATTTCGATCGCCTTTTACTTTTCATGTCTCTCATCCAAAACCCCAAAATATATAACTCATAACCAATAGCAAGAACACTACCCTAAAATTTCTTTGAGAAGACGACCCGAGGTTTGAATACTTTGGTTATTAATTTTAGGGGTTTATTACTTGTGACAACCAAGTGTTTGTATGAAAGGATTCTTTGTTGGTTTAGAAACTATACTTGCAATGAGAATTTATTGTGAAATTCTATACCACACAAAAGTCTGATCATCACACCATCACAGAGTTCAGGTAGTAACCCCTCAACTATCACTGCTCCTTTTTCTCCTTCCGGCATAAACTGGATTTACCACTCAAAGCAATCCAACAAAACCCGGTTCTTTGACAACCAATCAAATTCCAATATCATCTCCAACCCAACCATTGGTAAACAGATCAAATCATGCACGAAGTCTCTACCCTCAAGCTTGAAACCTACTTGCCTACACCCTGACCTAGTTATAACTGTCTGATGCGGAGTATGTACATGCAGATCAAAAGCTAATTCTGACACTTTCAAACCTAGTTCCTCAACTTTAGCAAAAGAAATTAACGAATGCGATGCTCCAGTATCATATAGTGCAATTAAGGTCTTATCACCAATTAAACAAATACCTCTCATCAACAGATCCACCTTGGAAGCATCCTTGGCGTTCACAGTAAATAATCATCCTTGATGCAGACCTTGACCCGCATTCGGGTTCTTCCCACGAATGTAGTCCCTCGCAATGTGACTAGGAAATCTACAGTTGAAACATCCACCTAAACCAATCTTGCAAGAGTCATATGGATGAAATCTTCCACAACGCACACAAGTCAAATTCAGAAAATTCTTACTCTGATTTCCTCTCCCTTTGCCACGTTGAAACTGATCCTGAGTATTCTTTCTGAAACCTCCTTGACCTTGAGGCGCATATCCTCCTCTCTTGAAGCTTGGACCTCTCGGATGGAAGTACTTGCCACGTCCCCGACTATAGTTTCCTCCATGAGTCTCTTTGGATGCCGCTACTGTCTTAGCATACTCCTCAACCACCCTTGCTTTATTTACTAAATAAGAAAAAGTGCGAATTTTCATAGGAGCCACAGCAGTCATTATGTTGTCTTTCAACCCCCTCTGGTACTTAATACACTTCCAGCTCTTATAGGTTTCCAGAGCACCTTGACACACCCTAGAGAACCTACAAAGCTCCTTAAACTTGCTTGTGTAGTCTGCCACCATCAAGGAACATTGCTTCAGCTGCATCAGTTCCATCTCCTTTGCTTCCCTTGCAGACTCAGGAAAGTATTTCTTATAAAAGGCCGCCTAAAATATGTCCCACGGGACCTTAGCGTTCTGGAGCTGTAACAAGCGACACTCAGCTTGCCACCAGTATTGGGCCTATCCCGTCAGCTGATAAGTGACATATTCAATATATTGATTATTCAGAACGTGCTGCGCCTGTAAAGCACGCTCCATGGCCTGAAACCAGTTGTCTGCTTCCATAGGATTAGTTGATCCTCAGAAAATTTGCGGATGAACCTTGAGAAACGTCACCAAGGTCATTAAAACTCCTCCCGTGTTATCGCCATTTCCCTCAGCATTATCATTCGCATTCTCTTTGCCATTCCCATTTTCGTTTTCGGCTGGTTGGCCTAACCTCTGCACATCTTGCATAGTCACAGCAGCATTAGCCTCCATAGTGTTTTCCACATTAGCTATAGCCACCATGAATTCGGCATGGTTATTAGCCGATTGCTCATTCCTACTTTCTCGTGAACGTGCTCGACCTTGCTGCTAGTGGCCATTTAGGGATCCTATCTACACCAAACAATCGATATCAACGTGATCAGTTCTTCAATTATCCCAAACAGGCACTCAAAAACAAGCATGCTATACATATATCAACTAGATAACCTAATAGCATCAAAGAAAAGACACACAGAGTATGCAATGAAACATAATCGGACCATACAACCGCTCTGATACCACTAAATGTAACACCCTAATTTGCCTAAGGTTTACCTCGCATTGTAAAGCAAAGGTTAATCAGAGATAACGACAATTATAAGTTCATACATATAATCTTTATAGAAGGAATAGTATAATCTTGAAGCCCGTTGAAGGAGATAGCTCAAAAACAGGATTTGAAATGCGAAAAATGTACTACCGAAGCTACTAACTTAAAGCACAAGGAACATATGTAATATAACAAAAGATAAGGAGTATAATATGTTAATAATCTAGTCTCGACTCGCGGAGTTTAAGCCGGCTAGTCATATATATATATATATATATAAACAAACAGAAACCTGACAGTAAAAGCATCTTATACAAGTTTTGTTCTCTCAAATACAAGCCTCTAGGCAAATCAAAATACAAAGTGAGAGACATATACAAAATAAATAAAAAAGACTCAAAAAAAGTATCCAGATCCTCCGCTTCTGTCAGTAACCATACAACTCACCGAGGAGGGTTGCGACCTGCATCTGAAAAACAAAACAGAAATATGGTATGAGAACCGGAGGTTCTTAGTATGGTAACAGTGCCCAGTGATGTAGGATATAAGACCCCGGGATGCCAAAGGCAATCCTAGGCTCCCAATCCATTACAAGATCTCGTCTAAAAGCATACTAAAACAATAAAGCATACATATGTAAATCTTAACATAAAATAAACAGGGTACTCTATCTTAAGGGATTTCTATTCTATCCAAACATTGCTGTCCTACAAACATCACCAACCGATCCTCCATGCAATCCCATCGCCACCACCTTCTGAACCTCTTCAATCCCAGTAGAAATCACAAATAATTACAATGCAAGTAAATCACAAGTAAAAGCATATAAGGCAAGTAGATCAAGTAAGCAAATAGGCATGTTATTCAATTAGGCATACCATTCCAAGTCGGAAAAGTAGACAAACAGATAGAAAATGAACATGATAAATGCCTGTCCTACTGGCTGTGATATCACATTGTCGGTTCAACTGTCAACCCGACACATCTACATGGAGATGTCGCCCTTCAGAATCATCATATGGGAACCCCCGAGATATAGTGCTCAGATCATTGTCCAGAGTTTTGCGCCTGCACGCTCTATTGATCCAAAGGGATGCGAGCGGGATACTCCTGCCACAGACCTCACATCTCAATACAAGCGGGACGAACCACCGCCCTTACGCCGCTGCTGCTACCTCGACAGTCGGGATCCAACCGCCATCCCTGCCGGGCGCATAACGTCTCATAATCTCAATATAACATAGTAGTTCAGTGGTTTTTCAGAAAACATTTTCAATACATCAGTGATTCCTCGTTACACATTCGAGTCCTCGACTCATCTCAACCACTGTCAATTCACATTTCCATTCGAACTTAATAGTTCCTCAATTCTCATCTCATACATCAACCATTCATCTCATACCATCAATCCATCCTCAGTATACCAGAAACCTAGGCCTCCGTTTTCTAAATTTTACAATTAATATAATCTAAAATCCTTAAGTTCTTTCCCATGATTTAAATGTCCAAAACCAGGCCTAAAAGTCTTAAAATGGTGTTATAGAAGCTTGCTACCTTGTTCAGAAGATGGAAGAGTTGAAAACAAATTTTAAATTTGAGAAACAGGGCGTGTGCGTACGCATAGGAGTGTGCGTATGCACGCCCTAAAGAAGTTTCAAATCGTGTGCGTACAGGTAAAAATTTTCACAATTCTATTTTGCTCGCACAAGCTGTGCTAGTGCCCTTAACAGATTCGCCTTCCCAACGTGTGCGTGCGCACAGGGCTGTACATGCGCACAGGTTGCAAATCATCATTGGTATGTGCGCACACAAGCTGAGCTAGCATTGAGAATAGATGGCTTGCCTCTACGTGTGTGTACGCACAGGTCTGTGTGTGCGCACAGGTTGAAATTTTCGCAGAGGTGTGCGTGCGCACAAGGCTGTGCGTGCGCACATACCAGAAATCACAAAATTCTGCAACTTTGCAGAATTTCAGATTTTTAACACCAACTTTGAATGATCATAACTTCCTCTACAAAATTCTAACTTTTGCAAACTTTATCAATTTAAAGAGTTTTAAATGAACTTTAAGTCTAAACAAATTCCAACCAATTTTGAACACCGAGGCAAAAGTTATAATCAGACAAAGTTCACTAAAATTTCCTTTTTACCAAAATTTCACATATACACAAATCTACCAATGCCTCAAGCCACAACCAACTAGGTCAATAGTAAACTCCTATTTACATCACAAATTAACTTCTTGGGTTACCAATCACCATTCTCAACTATCAAACATCAATTATTTGACTCTAAAATCAATCCTCCACCAACACATTCACCAATCATTACTTTATTCAAAATAATTCAAAATCATATCTCCACATCATTAATTCTCAACATAGCAATATCATTTCAACATACAACATCAACCAACCATCATCAACAACCACATAAATCCAAACCTATCCTATGGGTCACTAGCCTAAATGTCCATAAATATTATATACTACATAGAGGAAACCAAAACCATACCTTGGCCAATTTCCAATATATCCTTAACCCAAAATTGAGCATAAGGAAGCTCTCAACCACAAGTAAGCCTCCACTTCACTTCAATCAAGCACCAACAAGTTCAAAAGACTTCCAACACACAATAAACAAGCTATATACATATAAATCACCACAAATCAACCTAGGGCTCAATATAAACATAATCTCACAAAAGCTCAAGAGCTCTTACCTTTTCTAAAAGCTTTGGAAGCTAGAACCAAAAGCCAAGCAAGGATTAAAGTGAACCTAAACACCCAAAATCACAAAATCTCACTTAATCAAAATCCTAGATTTTTGAAATTTTGAGGAGAAGAACTGAGAGGGATTCAAGCTTTCCTTACCAGTTTCTTAGATGGGTTTTGTAGATCTCTCCACAAGGAATGTGTAACCATGAACAGCGCGGCGATCGAAGCTCTATAGCTCAAGATATGAGCTTGAGAAGATGGAAGTGAATAGTGCTCGATCTCTTCTCCTCTACCTCTTTTCTTTTCAGCATGAATGGGTGTGTGTGAGTGTATGGTGTGCTAAAATGGGTCATTAATGAGGGTTTATATATGTTGGACTTGGGCCCATCTTGGGT
The DNA here is from genome assembly GCF_000817695.3 of Arachis duranensis. Lineage (NCBI taxonomy): Eukaryota > Viridiplantae > Streptophyta > Magnoliopsida > Fabales > Fabaceae > Arachis > Arachis duranensis. The sequence continues at coordinate 50,313,133 of NC_029775.3, read as the reverse complement.
CCGGTCCAACCCGTTAGTGTTTTTAGCCCGTTTGGCCCAACTTCGAGCCAAACCTTTAAAATTAACGCGCGGTTTTCCATTTCTAATATTTTTCTAAGGTCTTTGACTATTTCCACTTTTTCTCGTGCAGCAATGGGGAGACTTGAACCGGTTCAACCGGTTCAACTGTCGGTTCGCTATTTTTTACGGTTTTCCCAGAACATACATTTTCTGACTCAAAAAGACCTACTGAGTCCAAAAATCACCTTTAAATCCTCAAATTCTCTCTCTAACTTTTTGGAATCTAATTTGGGTAATATAATCACTTAATTAACTGGTTGATTAGTTGTGGTTCTTACACACATTCTCTGGGCTGAAATCCAAGAGACGCCCTCAGACCATGGTATGCCAATTTTTAGGACTTGGGTTCACACTTGTATCATGATTTTTCGTGACCCATGCATTGGCATAAAATTCTTGTACCGTCAAGGTTCCAACCTCTAGGATAGGATTGGTTAGGACTTCCTAACCTCACCTCCGGATTTCTCTTCGGATTTCTGGGAACTCATTCTTTTTTAGCATAAAGGGGACTTCAAGAATCACCCTCTTTTTTGCCTCTACTTCATAGAAGTGGTCTTGATGGGCTTTGGTGATGAATCTCTCCATCTCCCAAGATTCAGAGGTGGAAGCAACTGCTTTCCCTTTCCTCTTTCTAGAGGATTCTCTGACTTTGGGTGCCATAAGTGTGAATGGAAAGCAAAAATCAAGGCTCAAGAAAAGCTCCTTCGAGTGTACGGAGGTCAGATCCTGACAGCATCTGCAATCATTTCTCTGATTCTGAATCAAACTTTTGCTCAAGCTCTTCAATTTCAGCCAGAAAATACCTTAAATCACCAAAAAAACACACAAACTCAAGGTAGAATCCAAAAATGTGAATTTTGCCCTAAAACCTATGAAAACTTAATAAAACTTAAACAAAACATAATGGAAACTATATGAAAACAATGCCAAAAAGCATATAAAATATCCACTCATCACTACCTCAGAAGCTGTCAAATCCCGGATGCTTCCTGATTCCTTTTACCATAGGCACCATTACCTTTGATAAGGCTCTGTGTGAACTAGGGTCAAGCATAAACCTTATGCCACTCTCTATAATGGAGAAGTTGGGAATGTTTAAGGTACAAGCTGCAAAAATCTCACTAGAGATGGCAGACAGGTCAATGAAAAAGGCTTATGGTCATGTAGAGGATGTCTTAGTAATGATTGAGAACCTTTACATCCCTACAGATTTTATAAACTTTGATACTGGGGAGGAAGAGGATGAATCCATCATCTTTGGAAGACCCTTCCTAGCCACTGCCAATGCCATCAATGATGTAGCAAAGGGAGAGCTGAATTTACAGCTTTGGGAAAACCACATCTTGTTCAAGATGCCTAACCTTAACTCTTCCTCTGACAAAAGAAAAATAGTTGTGTAACACCTAGTGTTCTAACCTTCTCTCTTAGTGTAAAGTTATGCAAAGGCCCCAAACACCAATCCTAAGTTTGGTTTTGGGCAGCCATTATCAAGCTCTGAGTGGAATGGCAATAAGAAAGTGCCTAAGGATTGGAGAGATAAGAAAATCCCCACTGAAGGCCTCTCACATAGTATGAGAGTTATCTTCACTAACAATCCAGTCATTCCACACACTATGAACAGGATCCTATCTCTAGAACATGTGGAACTTATCCATGAGAGCACAGGCAAGAAGATCACTGTAAACGGCAAAATTCTGAGCCCCTATCCATCTCCTTAAGGAGCCAATCGTCATGCTTGTGACATTAAAGAAGCGCTTGTTGAGAGGCAACCCAACCACAATTAAAGTTATTTCTTGAGCCTTGCTTTTTGCTTTCGATTCACACTTATGGTACCCAAAATTGGAGAATTCTCTAGAAAGAGGAAAGGAAAAGCAATTGTTTCCACCTCTGAACCTTGGGAGATGGAAAGATTCATCACCAAAGCTCATCAAGACCGCTTCTATGAAGTAGTGACAAAGAAGAGGGTGATTCCTAAAGTCCCCTTTAGGCTAAAACAAAATGAGTACCCGGAGATCCAAAGAGAAATTCGGAGGAGAAGTTGGGAAGTCCTAACCAATCCTATCCCAGAGGTTGGGATCTTGATGATACAAGATTTCTATGTTAATGCATCGGTCGCGAAAAACCATAATACATGCATGAACCCAAGTCCTAAAAATTTGCATACCATGGTTCGAGGGCGTCTTTTAGATTTTAGCCCGGAGAGTGTAAGGTTGGCATTGCATTTGTCAATGATGCAAGGAGACCCACATCTTTACACTAGGAGAGTCAATTTTGACCAGAGGATGGACCAAGTCCTTTTAGACATTTGTATAGAAGGAGCTTAGTGGAAGATGGATGCTCAAGGAAAGCCTATCCAACTGAGAAGGCTTGACCTCAAGCCCGTAGCTAGACGATGGTTGGAATTTATCCAACGCTCCATCATCCCTACTAGCAATCGGTCAGATGTGACAATTAATAGAACCATCATGATTCATTGCATCATGATTGGAAGTGAGGTGGAGGTAATACCTCAAGAATTATACAAGAAAGCTGAAAAGCCTTCCCCCTTAGCAAGGTTGGATTTTCCCCACCTTATCTGTCACTTATATAATTCAGTTAGACTTGTAATTGAAGGAGACATTCCAATTGAGGAGGACAAGCCCATCACCAAGAAAAGAATAGAGCAAATTAGAGAGTAAGCACATAGGCCACAACAAGAGCATATGGAGCTGCCTCAAAAAGAAAACCTTGAGATGCCTTAAGGGATGCATTTTTCTCCCTAAGGCTATTGGGACCAATTGCACACTTCTCTAGGAGAATTAAGTTCCAACATGGATCAACTAAGGATGGGACATCAAGAGCATTCCACCATTATCCATGCCATAAGAGAAGATCAAAGAGCCATGAGGGAAGAATAAAGAGTTATTAGGGAAAAACAATAGAGGTAGAGGCGTGACATAGAAGAAGTCAAGCACTCCATTGGATCCTCCAAAAGGAGTAGTAGTCGCCATCACTAAGGTGGATTTGTTCCCTTTATTCCCATGTTGCCTATGTTATTTTTCTGTTTTCCATGTATTTTATTTTATTGTCTATTTCTAATGCATGATCATCTGTCTTTATGTCTTAAAGCTATGTAATATTCCATGTATCTCTCTCCTTGCTTAAAAGAAAAATTCTTTTATTTGAAAAAGAAAAGTAAGATGTATGAGTTTCGATTTATATATTAAGAACAGTTCAATTAATTGATGTGGTGGTATTACTTTTGTTTTCTAAATGTATGAATGAACAGTGCATATTTGATGTTGGAGCTAAGAATGTTGGCTCTTGAAAGAATGAGGATAAAGGTGAAGTATTATTGGTGATATGAAAATCAAAAAATTGATTCTTGAAGCAAGAAAAAGCAACAAAAAAGCAATAAATATATATATATGCGAAAAAAAGAGGCAAGCAGAAAAAGCCAATAGCTCTTTAAACCAAAAGGCAAGAGCAAGGATCCAAGGCTTTGAGCATCAATGGTTAGGAGGGCCTAAAAGAGATAAAATTTTAGCCTAAACAATTCAAATATGTTGCTTCCCTAACTATATGCTTGTGATGTGAAGGTGTCAAGTGAAAAGTTTAAGACTAAGCAGTTGGAGTCATGGTCCAAAGTAAAGAGTATGTTTAAGAACTCTGGACACTACTAGCTGGGGATTCTAGCAAAGCTGAATCACAATCCTAAGGGGTTCACCTAGTTAACTGTCTGTGGCATTTAGGTATCCGGCGGTAATATTGGAAAACAAAGTGCTTAGGGTCACAACCAAGACTCTAAATAAACTGTGTTCAAGAATAAAAAAGAACTGCACTAGGAGAGTCAATAATATCATCTGGATTCTGAATTCCTAAAGATGCCAATCATTCTAAGCTTCAAAGGATAGTGAGATGCCATAACTATTCAGAAGCAAAAAGCTACTAGTCCTACTTATCTAATTGAAAATGAGCTTTAGTGAGAACTCTGAAATTTATTGTATCCGTCTCTTCTTTTTATCCTACTTTATTTTTGATTGCTTGGGGACAAGCAACAGTTTAAGTTTGGTGTTCTGATGAGCGAATATTTTATACACTTTTTGGCATCATTTTCATATAGTTTTCATTATATTTTGTTTAAGTTTTATTAAGTTTTCATAGGTTTTAGTGAAAATTTCACATTTTTGGATTCTACTTTGAGTTTGTGAGTTTTATGGTGATTTCAAGTAATTTTTGGCTGAAATTGAGGAGCTTGAGCAGAAGTCTGATTCATAGACAGAGAAAGCACTGCAGATGCTGTCTGGATCTGACCTTTGTGCACTCGGAGGAGCTTTTCTAGGGCTACAGAAGTCCAAATGATGTGCTCTCAATGACTATGGAAAGATAACGTCCAGGGCTTTCCAGAATTATATAATAGTTTATACTTTTCTTCTGAAATGAAAACCCAAAATTGGCGTTCAACACCAGCCACCAGCCCCATTCCTGGCATCCAGTGCCCAAAGGGGAGTAGCTGGCATCCAACGCCTAAAAGGAAGTCCCTAGCCAGCATTAAATGCCCCTAATGGGCCCCAGAAGTGGATTTTTTCACTACAAGACCAGTTTATCTTATTTCTATAATTCTTAGTCAGCAGTTTAGTGTATATAGGAGGAGATCACCCTAACTTTTGACCTTCTTCCTCCTCCATTTTGTATTTTCGAATATTATGAGTCACTAACCTCCTAAGGTTAAGGTTAGGAGCTCTGATGAGTTTCATGGATTAATAATATTACTATTCTAGTTCAATATGTCTGATTCTATTCTCTTATGCATTTTGTTCTGCATCTCATGAATTAAGGGTGACCTATGACAATCACCCTTGTTCTACTTGGGTTCTGTACGAGTCCTGACCCAGATAGTGTTGAACTAAAGCTAGAGATTGCATTTTGAATTCCAATAGAGCATCTGAGAACTTTAGATACATGACATGAAATCCCGTTGACTCTGGGTGTGTGAGGTCTCCGTGGCGTTAAGGCTAGAGTTAGAGAAGAAGCACTTTTTGATCTGGAAGATCTACCTTGTATGTGGCACCTTGAGCAGGATCGTGAAAGTAAGTGGATTGCTTAGAGCTTCACCTTCTGCTACAGTGAGAAACCTAGAGGTGGCTTGATGAGAGGACATGAGTCATCTCAACATGGTGGATTGCTGCAGTGGAGGAGGTTAACTTGATGAGAGGACATGAGTTAATCACTTACGGCTGCCATTGAAGGAATCAGAAAGGTATTAAAGTAGATAGTAAAAAAAGTTAATCCAGAAAGACAAAGTATCTCCGAAGCCTTAACTACTCTCATACCGTTGATTTCTCATCTATCTAGTAACATTTTTTTATGCATTTTCCGTGACAAACTATAATTTCTATCCGCCTAACTAAGTCTGCAAGGTAACCACTACTTGCTCAATCCATCAATCTCCATGGGATCAACCCTCACTCACCTGAGGTATTACTTGGACGACCCGGTATACTTGCCGGTCTATTTGTGCGAATTCTGCAGAGCTAGTTTCGTGCACTAGCGGTGCCCAAAACTTGATGCAAATTTTACAATCCACAAAACACCAGCAAGTGCACCAGGTCATATCAAGTAATACCTTAGGTGAGTGAGGGTTGATCCCATGAGGATTAATAGATCAACCAAACAATAGTCAATTAACTATTCTAGTCAGACAATCAATAATAAAGGTTTCGAAAGATAAATAGCATCAAAACAAAGAATATAACAAAAGTAAAAAAAATTGGTTGAGAAGATAGGATGATGAAGGCAGTTAAGGTGTCAGAGGTGATCACTCCTTAGGAAAACAATCCTTGTGTTTGTTCAGATGAGGTATGCTAAGATTAATCACAACGAATCATAAATAATCAAATTCCAATTCCTTGATAATTTAATTTCTCTTTAACTTAATTAAAAGCTAATTCCTTAGTCAATTACTTAAGAAAAAGAGGTGAAGCACAATTCTAATTCAATTTCAAGTAAGATTCAAAAGTAGTCCTTAGGTTGAAGCTAGTCCCAACAATTAAAACTCACAAAGTGTCGCACACTCTTTGAACCTATCCCTAGTGTAATAAAAAAGTAGTGTGAACGAGATTTCAAGCTAATTCGAATATTATTTTTTCCAAAATAATATATAGAATCCAAGATGCAGTTAGAACATTTATTCCAACAATTTTAAATCTTTAGGGATGAAGAACAAAAACTAAATCATGAAATAAATCAAAACATAAACCTCATATAAAATAAAACATGTAAATTAATAATCCATAAAAAGATGAATAGAGCTCCTAACCTTAACCAAGGGGGTTAGTGGCTCATGCTCGAAAATCACAAATAAGGTATTCCAAATGATCTTTTCAAAGTGATTTTAAGATCTTTTTATACCAAAAGAAAAAAAACATAATTATTAAATTCAAAAACAAAATCAAATCAAATCAAATCAAATCTAATCTAATCTTCCACATTAATTCTTCAACTTTATATCTCTTCTTCAAGGCTTTAGCGGTCCCAAATTGCATTCTGAATGGGATTGGAGTGGCAAAAAGGATTAATTATGAAAATTGTGCCAAGTGACATGGTTTTCCTGTGAAACGTCGCGCATTGCATAAAGGGAATATACTTTCCTGCGAATGGGCTTTGTTGGCGTGCAACTCCACTCTTGGTCGTGTAGCACGCTGGTGCACGAAATTGTGATCATCAATGGTGCCATCAACATGATACGCTCAATTGCAATCTCAACTCTTTATCACAACTTCGCACAACTAACCAGCAAGTGCACTGGGTCGTCCAAGTAATAAACCTTACGCGAGTAAGGATCGATCCCATGGAGATTGTTGGTATGAAGCAAGCTATGGTCATCTTGTAAATCTCAGTCAGGCGGATTCAAATGGTTATGGAGGATTGATAATTAAAAGATGAATAAAACATAAAATAAAGATAGAGATACTTATGTAATTCATTGGTGAGAATTTCAAATAAGCGTATGGAGATGCTTTGTCCCTTCCGTCTCTCTGCTTTCCTACTGTCATCGGAATAGAATCCAGTGATTCTTTTGCGTCTGTCACTAACGCCCCACAATCGCAAGTTTGAAGCTCCTCACAGTCATTCAATCCCTGAATCCTACTCAGAATACCACAGACAAGGTTTAGACCTTCCGGATTCTCAAGAATGGCCCCCAATAGATTCTAGCTTATACCACGATGATTCTAATTAAGGAATCCAAGAGATATCCGCTCAATCTAAGGTAGAACGGAGGTGGTTGTCAGGCACACGTTCATAGGTGAGAATGATGATGAGTGTCACGGATCATCACATTCATCAAGTTGAGGAACAAGTGATATCTTAGAATAAGAATAAGATGAATTGAATAGAAGAACAATAGTAATTGCATTAATACTCGAGGTACAGCAGAGCTCCACACCTTAATCTATAGTGTGTAGAAATTCCACTGTTGAAAATACATAAATGATAATGGTGATCATTGGGTTCGGCCCCAGAAAGGGAGCCAGAATAACTAAGATGAAAATACAATAGCAAAAGGTCCTATTTATAGAGAACTAGTAGCTTAGGGTTTACAGAAATGAGTAAATGACATAAAAATCCACTTCCGGACCCACTTGGTGTGTGCTTGGGCTGAGCATTGAAGCTTCTATGTGTAGAGACTTTTCTTGGAGTTAAATGCCAGCTTTTGTGCCAGTTTGGGCGTTTAACTCCCACTTCTGTGCCAGTTCTGGCGTTAAACGCTAGAATTCTTGAGCTAACTTGGAATGCCTGTTTGGGCCATCAAATATCGGGAAAAGTATAGACTATTAAATATTGCTGGAAAGCCCAGGATGTATACTTTTCAACGCAATTCAGAGTGCGCCAATTGGGCTTTTGTAGCTCTAGAAAATCCACTTTGAGTGCAGGGGAGTCAGAATCCAACAACATCTGCAGTCCTTTTTCAGCCTCTGGATCAGATTTTTGCTCAGGTCCCTCAATTTCAGCCAGAAAATACCTGAAATCACATAAAAACACACAAACTCATAGTAAAGTCCAGAAAAGTAAATTTTAAATAAAAACTAATAAAAATATAATAAAAACTAACTAAAACATACTAAAAACATACTAAAAACAATGCCAAAAAGCGTATAAATTATCCGCTCATTACAACACCAAACTTAAATTGTTAATTGTCCCCAAGCAACTGAAAATCAATAGGATAAAAAGAAGAGAATATACAATGAATTCCAAAAACATCTATGAAGATCAGTATTAATTAGATAAGCAGGGCTTTTAGCTTTTTGTCTCTGAACGGTTTTGGCATCTCACTTTATCCTTTGAAGTTCAGAATGATTGGCTTCTATAGGAACTCAGAATCCAGATAGTGTTATTGATTCTCTTAGTTAAGTATGACGATTCTTGAACACAGCTACTTTATGAGTCTTGGCCGTGGCCCAAAGCATTCTGTTTTCCAGTATTACCACCGGATACATCCATGCCACAGACACATAACTGGGTGAACCTTTTCAAATTGTACCTCAGCTTTGCTAGAGTCCCCAATTAGAGGTGTCCAGGGTTCTTAAGCACACTCTTTTTGATTTGGATCACGACTTTAACCGCTCAGTCTCAAGTTTTCACTTGACACCTTCACGCCACAAGCACATGGTTAGGGACAACTTGGTTTAGCCGCTTAGGCCAGGATGTTATTCCTGTAGGCCCTCCTATCCACTAATGCTCAAAGCCTTGGATCCTTTTTATTACCCTTACCTTTTGGTTTAAAAGGCTATTGGCTTCTTCTGCTTGCTCTCTTTTTTTTATTTTTTTTTAAATTCACTACTTTTTCTTGCTTCAAGAATCATTTTTATGATTTTTCAGATCCTCAGTAACATGTCTCATTTTTCATCATTCTTTCAAGAGCCAACAATTTTAACATTCATGAACAACAAATTCAAAAGACATATGCACTTTTTAAGTATACATTCAGAAGTCAAAAGTATTGCCACCACATCAAAATAATTAATCTGTTATAAAATTTAAAATTCATGCAATTCTTCTCTTTTTCAATTAAGAACATTTTTCATTTAAGAAAGGTGATGGATTCATAGGACATTCATAACTTTAAGGCATAGACACTAAGACACTAATGATCATAAGACACAAACATAGATAAACATAAGCATAAAAATTCGAAAAAACAGAGAAATAAAGAACAAGGAGATTAAAGAATGGGTCCACCTTAGTGATGGTGGCTTGTTCTTCCTCTTGAAGATCTTATGGAGTGCTTGAGCTCCTCAATGTCTCTTCCTTGCCTTTGTTTCTCCTCTCTCATGATTCTTTGATCTTCTCTAATTTCATGGAGGAGGATGGAATGTTCTTGGTGTTCCACCCTTAGTTGTCCGATGTTGGAACTCAATTCTCCTAGGGAGGTGTTGATTTGCTCCCAATAGTTTTGTGGAGGAAAGTGCATCCCTTGAGGCATTTCAGGTATTTCATGATGAGGAATTTCCTCATGTCCATGAGTGGGATCTCTTGTTTGCTCCATCCTCTTCTTAGTGATAGGCTTGTCCTCATCAATGGGGATGTCTCCCTCTATGTCAACTCCAACTGAATAACAGAGGTGACAAATGAGATGAGGAAAGGCTAACCTTGCCAAGGTAGAGGACTTGTCC
>NC_029775.3:50301190-50303309 GCF_000817695.3 Arachis duranensis | reverse complement strand
ATATCCCGGTCTATTGTAGCTTCGGACCGGTTGCTAGTGGGAATGATTGAGCGTTGGATAAACTCCAACCATCCCCTAGCCACGGGCTTGAGGTCATGCCTTCTCAGTTGAACCGGCTTCCCTCTTGAATCTCTCTTCTATTGAGCGCCCTCTTCACAAATGTCTATGAGGACTTGGTCCAACCTTTGATCAAAGTTGACCCTTCTAGTGTAGGGGTGTTCATCTCCTTGCATTATGGGCAAGTTGAATGCCAACCTTACATTTTCCGGACTAAAATCTAAGCATTTCCCCCAAACCATTGTAAGCCAATTCTTTGGGTCTGGGTTCACACTTTGATCATGGTTCTTGGTGATCCATGCATTGGCATAGAACTCTTGAACCATTAAGATTCCGACTCGTTGAATGGGGTTGGTAAGAACTTCCCAACCTCTTCTTTGGATCTCATGTTGGATCTCCGGATATTCACTCTTTTTGAGTTTGAAAAGGACCTCAGAGATCATCTTCTTCATGGCCACAACTTCATAGAAGTGGTCTTGATGCGCCCTTGAGATGGATCTTTCCATCTCCCATGACTCGGAGGTGGAATTTTGCCTTCCCTTTCCTCTTTCTAAAGGTTTCTCCAGCCTTTGGTGCCATAAATGGTTATGAAAAAATAAAAAGTAGCGCTTTTACCACACAAAACTTAGAAGGTTTTCTCGTCCTCGAGCAAAAGAAGAAAGAAGAGAGTAGTAGAAGAAGAAATATATTGGAGATGGATGGGGCTTTGTGGTTCGGCCAAGGGGAGAAGTAGTGTTTAGGTTGTGTGAAAATGAAGGAGTGAAGATGGGTTTATATAGGGGTGGAGAGGGGGGGTATGGTTCGGCCATTATGGGTGGGTTTGGGAGGGAAACTGGTTTGAATTTGAATGGTTAGGTAGGTGGGGTTTTACGAAGGATGGATGTCAGTAGTGAAGAGAATGGTGGGATTTGATAGGTGAGGGGTTTTTAGGGAAGAGGTATTGAGGTGATTGGTGAATGAGTGAAGAAGAGAGAGAGTGGTGGGTAGGTGGGGATCCTGTGGGGTCCACAGATCTTGAGGTGTCAAGGATAGCTCATCCCTGCACCAAGTGGCATGTAAAACGCCCTTTCTACCAATCCTGGTGTTAAACGCCGGGCTGCTACCCTTTTCTGGCGTTAAACGCCAGTCTGGTGTCCCTTTCTGGCGTTAAACGCCAGCCTGGTGCCCCTTTCTGGCATTAAACGCCCAGAATGGTGCCAGACTGGGCGTTAAATGCCCATTTGCTGCCCTTACTGGCGTTTAAACGCCAGCAAGCTTTTCCACCAGGGTGTGCTATTTTTCTTTCTGTTTTTTATTCTGTTTTTGCTTTTTCAATTATTTTTATGACTTCACATGATCATCAACCTATAGAAAACATAAAATAACAATGTAAAATATATAAATATAACATTGGGTTGCCTCCCAACAAGCGCTTCTTTAATGTCAGTAGCTTGACAGTGGGCTCTCATGGAGCCTCACAGATGTTCAGAGCAATGTTGGAACCTTCCGACACCAAACTTAGAGTTTGGTTGTGGCCTCCCAACACCAAACTTAGAGTTTGACTGTGGGGGCTCTGTTTGACTCTGTTTTGAGAGAAGCTCTTCATGCTTCCTCTCCATGGTTACAGAGGGATATCCTTGAGCCTTAAACACAAGGGATTCTTTATTCACTTGAATGATCAATTCTCCTCTGTCAATATCAATCACAGCCTTTGCTGTGGCTAGGAAGGGTCTGCCAAGGATGATGGATTCATCCATGCACTTCCCATTATCTAGGACTATTAAATCAGCAGGGATGTAATGGTCTTCAACCTTTACCAGAACATCCTCTACAAGTCCAGAAGCTTGTTTTCTTGAATTGTCTGCCATCTCTAGTGAGATTCTTGCAGCTTGTACCTTAAAGATCCCTAGCTTCTCTATTACAGAGAGAGGCATGAGGTTTATGCTTGACACTAGGTCACACAGAGCCTTCTCGAAGGTCATAGTGCCTAATGTACAAGGTATTGAGAACTTCCCAGGGTCCTGTCTCTTTTGAGGTAACCTCTGCCTAGTCAAGTCATCCAGTTCTTTGGTGAGCAAAGGGG
>NC_029775.3:50298153-50301035 GCF_000817695.3 Arachis duranensis | reverse complement strand
AGCTCATGAATGGCAGAAGTAAATCCAACGGAATCTCTATGGTCTTAGCGTGAGCCTCGAATTCCCATGGTTCCTCATTAGGGAACTCATTGGAGGCCAGTGGATGTCCATTGAGGCCTTCCTCAGTGGCGCTCACTTCCTCTTTCTCCTCTCCAAGTTCGGCCATGTTGATGGCCTTGCACTCTCCTTTTGGATTCTCTTCTGTATTGCTTGGAAGAGTACTAGGAGGGAGTTCAGTAACTTTCTTACTCAGCTGACCCACTTGTGCCTCCAAGTTTCTAATGGAGGACCTTGTTTCAGTCATGAAACTTTGAGTGATTTTGATTAAATCAGAGACCATGATTGCTAAGTCAGAGTGGCTCTGCTTAGAATTCTCTGTCTGTTGCTGAGAAGATGATGGAAAGGGCTTTCCATTGCTAAACCTGTTTCTTCCACCATTATTGTTGTTGAAACCTTGTTGAGGTCTCTATTGATCCTTCCATGAGAGATTTGGATGATTTCTCCATGAAGGATTATAGGTGTTTCCATAGGGTTCTCCCATGTAATTCACCTCTTCCATTGATGGATTCTCAGGATCATAAGCTTCTTCTTTAGATGAAGCGTCCTTAGTACTGCCTGGTGCAGCTTGCATTCGAGACAGACTTTGAGAAATCATATTGACTTGCTGAGTCAATATTTTGTTCTGAGCCAATATGGCATTCAGAGTATCAATCTCAATAACTCCTTTCTTCTGATTCGTCCCATTGTTCACAGGATTCCTTTCAGAAGTGTACATGTATTGGTTATTTGCAACCATTTCAATGAGTTCTTGAGCTTCTGCAAGCGTCTTCTTTAGATGAAGAGATCCTCCAGCAGAGCTATCCAATGACATTTTGGATAGTTCAGACAAACCATCATAGAAGATACCTATGATGCTCCATTCAGAAAGCATGTCAGAAGGACACTTTCTGATCAATTGTTTGTATCTTTCCCAAGCTTCATAGAGGGATTCACCTTCCTTCTATCTGAAGGTTTGGACTTCCACTCTAAGCTTACTCAATTTTTAAGGTGGAAAGAACTTTGCCAAGAAGGCATTGACTAGCTTTTCCCAAGAGTTCAGGCTTTCTTTAGGTTGTGAGTCCAACCATATCCTAGCTCTGTCTCTTACAACAAAAGGGAATAGCATAAGTCTGTAGACCTCAGGGTCAACCCCATTGGTCTTGACAATGTCACAGATTTGCAAGAATTCAGCTAAAAACTGATGAGGATCTTCCAATGGAAGTCCATGGAACTTGCAATTCTATTGCATTAGAGAAACTAATTGAGGCTTAATCTCAAAGTTGTTTGCTCCAATGGCAGGGATAGAGATGCTTCTCCCATAGAAGTCGGGAGTAGGTACAGTAAAGTCACCCAGCACCTTCCTTGCATTGTTGGCATTGTTGTTGTTTTCGGCTGCCATGTCTTCTTTTTGTTTGAAGATTTCTGTTAGGTCCTCTACAAAGAGTAGTGCTTTAGCTTCTCTTAGCTTTCGCTTCAAGGTCCTTTCAGGTTCAGGGTCAGCCTCAACAAGAATGCTTTTATCTTTGCTCCAGCTCATATGAAAGAGAAGAGAACAAGAAAATATGGAATCCTCTATGTCACAATATAGAGATTCCTTGAGATGTCAGAGAAAAAGAAGAATAGAAGGAGGAGGTGGAAGAAGAAGAATTCAAACTTATCAAGAGAGATTGAGTTCGAATTGTTGATAGTGGAGGAGTGTTAGTCCTTAAATAGAAGGATGTGAGAAGAGGGGAAGAATTTTCGAAAATAAAGTAAAAGATTTTGAAAGAATTAAAATAAATTTTGAAAATTTGATTGATGATTTTCGAAAACTAAGATTGAGAAAGAAATAAAGTGATTTTTGAAAAAGATTTTGAAATTAGAAATAAAAAAGATATGATTGAAAACTATTTTGAAAAAGATGTGATTAAGGAGATATGATTGAAAAGATATGATTTTAAAAAGATATGATTGAAAAACAATTAAAAAGATTTACTTTTTATTAAAAATTAATAACTTGGCTAACAAGAAATTTAAAAGATATGATTCAGACATTAAACCTTTCTTAACAGAAAAGGCAACATACTTGAAAGCTTTGAATAAAATCATTAATTGTTAGCAAGTATTTTTGAAAATGGAAAGAAATTGATTTTGAAAAGATGTGATTGAAAAGATATGATTTGAAAAAAAATTGATTTTGAAAAATTATGAAAACTTTGAAAAAATTTGAATTAAAAACAAAATCTTCCCTCTTGTGCCATCCTGGCGTTAAACGCCCAGAATGGTATCCATTCTGGCATTTAACGCCCAAAATGCTACCCTTTTGGGCGTTAAACGCTAGTTTTCCTTCCTCACTGGGCGTTTTGAACGCCCAGCTTTTTCTGTGTAATTCCTCTGCTGTATGTTCTGAATCTTCAATTCTCTATATTATTGACTTGAAAAGACACAAATTAAATTTTTTTTTGAATTTTTAATGATGAGGAATAATCAAAATGAAACTAAGATCAAATAAACAATGCATGCAAGACACCAAACTTAGAAGTTTGTATACTATTGACACTAACAAATTGAGAATGTATATGAGAAACAGCAAAACACTCAAGACAAGAGAATTTAAAGATTTAGAGCAAGGAAATCATCAAGAACAACTTGAAGATCAATGAAGAACATAATGCATGTGATTTTTGAAAATTAGAAGAATAAAGACATGCAATTGACACCAAACTTAAAATTAGACACTATACTCAAACAAGAAACATAAAATTATTTTTTTGATTTTAAGATTTTATAAATTTTTTTGTGCTTTTTCGAAAATTATATGGAAAAGAAAATAAAGAGATTCAAAATTTTTAATAAGAATTCCA
>NC_029775.3:50295167-50297901 GCF_000817695.3 Arachis duranensis | reverse complement strand
ACCTAATCTAAGCAACAAGATGAACCATCAGTTGTCCAAACTCGAACAATCCCCGGCAACGGCGCTAAAAACTTGGTGTACGAAATTGTGATCATCAATGGCGCCATCAACATGGTACGCTCAATTACAATCTCAACTCTTTATCACAATTTCGCACAACTAACCAGCAAGTGCACTAGGTCATCTAAGTAATAAACCTTACGCGATTAAGGGTCAATCCCATGGAGATTGTTGGTATGAAGCAAGCTATGGTCATCTTGTAAATCTCAGTCAGGCGGATTCAAATGGTTATGGAGGATTAATGACTAAAAGATAAATAAAAACATAAAATAAAGATAGAGATACTTATGCAATATGAATAAAACATAAAATAAAGATAGAGATACTTATGTAATTCATTGGTGAGAATTTCAGATAAGCGTATGGAAATGCTTAGTCCCTTCCGTCTCTCTGCTTTCCTACTGTCTTCATCCAATCCTTCTTACTCCTTTCCATGGCAAGCTGTATGTTGGGCATCACCGTTGTCAATGGCTACAGTCCCATCCTCTCAGTGAAAATGTTCAACGCGCTCTATCACAGCACGGCTATTTATCTGTCGGTTCTCGATCATGTCGGAATAGAATCCAGTGATTCTTTTGCGTCTGTCACTAACGCCCTACAATCGCGAGTTTGAAGCTCGTCACAGTCATTCAATCCCGAAATCCTACTCAAAATACCACAGACAAGGTTTAGAGCTTCTGGATTCTCAAGAATGGCTGCCAATTGATTCTAGCTTATACCACGAAGATTCTGATTAAAGAATCCAAGAGATATCCACTCAATCTAAGGTAGAACGGAGGTGGTTGTCAGGCACACGTTTATAGGTGAGAATGATGATGAGTGTCACGGATCATCACATTCATCTAGTTGAGGAACAAGTGATATCTTAGAATAAGAATAAGCTGAATTGAATAGAAGAACAATAGTAATTACATTAATACTCGAGGTACAACAGAGCTCCACACCTTAATCTATGGTGTGTAGAAACTCCACCGTTGAAAATACATAAGTTATAATGGTGATCATTGGTTTCGGCCCCAGAGAGGGAGCCAGAAGAACCAAGATGAAAATACAATAGCAAAAGGTCCTATTTATAGAGAACTAGTAGCTTAGGGTTTACAGAAATGAGTAAATGACATAAAAATCCACTTCCGGGTCCACTTGGTGTGTGCTTGGGCTGAGCATTGAAGCTTCTACGTGTAGAGACTTTTCTTGGAGTTAAACGCCAGCTTTTGTGCCAGTTTGGGCGTTTAACTCCCACTTCTGTTCCAGTTCCGGCGTTAAACGCCAGAATTCTTGAGCTGACTTGGAACGCCTGTTTGGGCCCTCAAATCTAAGGCAAAGTGTGGACTATTATATATTGCTGGAAAGCCCATGATGTCTACTTTCTAACGCAATTAAGATCGCGCCAATTGGATTTCTGTAGCGCCAGAAAATCTACTTCGAGTGCAGGGAGGTCAGAATCCAACAGCATCTGCAGTCCTTTTTCAGCCTCTGGATCAGATTTTTGCTCAGGTCCCTCAATTTCAGCCAGAAAATACCTGAAATCACAGAAAAACACACAAACTCATAGTTAAGTCCAGAAAAGTGAATTTTAAATAAAAACTAATAAAAATATAATAAAAACTAACTAAAACATAATAAAAACATACTAAAAACAATGCCAAAAAGCGTATAAATTATCCGCTCATCACACGCCCAGGTGTGGCGTTAAACGCCCCTTCCACTTGTCTCTGGAACTCAAAGTGGGGTCTTTGAAATAGTCTTCTGGAAACCTGGCGCAGTGTGTAACGCTGGGTCTTGGCGAGCAAAACGCCACTGAATAAACAAGGGTGATTTTGGCGTGCAACACGCCCAAGTGTGGCGTGCAACGCACCTTGAAAAGTTGTTCATTAAAGCCTCCAAGGCGTGTAGTTTTGACACGCCCGTTCTCTTGTGGCGTGTGGAAGGCCCACTGATGTGTGGAAAACGATCCAACACAAAACTCACCGGCAAGTGTATCGGGTCGCATCAAGTAATAAAACTCACGGGAGTGAGGTCGATCCCACAGGGATTGAACGATTGAGCAATTTTAGTTTAGTGGTTGATTTAGTCAAGCGAATCAAATATTGGTTGAGTGATTTATCATTAACAGAAACTAAACTGCTTGGAATGTAAAGGGAGAGGGATGAATTGCAGTAAATTAAAGAGCAGGAAAGTAAAAGAAACTGAAGCTTAAATTGCAAGAAATTAAATGACTGAAACTTAAATTGCAAGAAATGTAAATTGCAGTAACTTAAAGTACAAGAAATATAAATTGCTTGAATGGAAAAGGGATTAGGGGACTGGGATTTCAGAATTCAAACAAGGGAAATTAAATTGCAACAATTAACTAAACTAGAGATGAATTGAAATAGACTAGATCTCAAACAGAAATGGAAATTTGAATGCAACAGTGGTTTAGTAGAAAAACCATAAAGAAAATCAGATCTTAGGACTCTAGAGACTGGATAGTAGAGTCTAGATCTCAATTGCCTTCCTAGATCCAAGTTCACAAAGCAAGTAAAGAGAAATTGAAGATTGAAGCAGTAAAGGAAATGTAATTGAATTCAATTATGCAGAAGAGCAATTAAAGAGATCTTGAATGGAGATTGAGACAAAAGTTCCTCAATTCTTCATACCCAAGACTCAAACAAGAAAAGTAAAAATGCTCAAG
>NC_029775.3:50274978-50294045 GCF_000817695.3 Arachis duranensis | reverse complement strand
TATTCTTTCTTTGCTCCCTTGCTAACTTTTCTTTTCTTACAATGCTTAACAAGCTTATTATTCTTTTGGAGGCTTGGTGTCTAATGTTGCAGTAGTAGCCTTTGGCTTTATTTTTACTCAACATCTTTCCACCACAGACACATGGCTCACTATTTCCTCCTAGGATCATTGATGCCCAGCATCTCTTTGGATGACTAAATGTTCTATATCTAAGTTGCTCTTTATTATGGACATTCAATTGGCCATCCCAAACCAGTTGATCTAAGTGACCGGGTTTTGAAATACCCCTCAGAATTTACTTATCCAAGCATATCCTAGTACAAGAACACCACAGGCATGTATCCTAGGGTCCAAGCTATTGGTGTCCAGCCTTTATTCTTTATTTTTCTTGCCACATTGGCTTTTTCTTTTTCCTTTTCTTTATTTTTGTTCTCAAGGGCTTTTTCTTTATTGATAAGAACCTTATAACAGTAAGCTAGCTCACACTTCAATGAAAATTATATTATGCAGCAATTATTTCATGAGTTATGCATTTAATCAAACATATATACCACCATTAACTTCCATTCTAAACTTATGCAACATTGGATATTTACTTTCCAATTCAAACAATTCTCTTTTATTCAAGCCTATGGGAAACAAAACAAAATTCAGCTAGGTGATGGATGCCAAGCAATATGCAGATTTAGCATACTTAATCAAACAACTTCACTTGCAACTAGATAAACACTTTAGCAGGATATATAATGGTTTCCATGTTCAAAACAATTCACAACAGCAAGGATTAAGTTTAGATACAACCTTTGAAGTTGCAGTCCTTTGATTCTTCCTTCTGTAGTGTTTTCTTTGAGTTAAGATGCACAATGTCTTCAATTGTTGACTCATGTCCTGCATAATTCTCAAAGTTGCTTGCTTCTCAAGCCCTTAATTACATGGTTAGTATGCATAAATTGAGTGTGGCTCCTGGATTTATTTTGGTGTGGGAACACCAAACTTAATTGTTTGCCACAGTCTCTGATGCAACAAGTTAACCATATGTGAAACCTTGTGTCCTAGCTAAAGGTTATGGAGTTAAAGCTAGAAAGCAGTTAAACCGTTGAATAATTTGTTTGGTTGCTTGGAGCTAGCATCATGCAAGAGATGAGAATGTGTTTTTAAATGATATTTTTGGTGGAACACCAAACTTAGAATTTTTCATTCTCCCTTAAATTTTTTTGGTGTGCAACACCAAACTTAGCTCCTTGCAATCCATACCAATTATTCAACATTTTTATTGAAAAAGCTATGAAAAGAAAACTACCTCAGGTTGGGTTGCCTCCTAACAAGCGCTCTTTTATTGTCACTAGCTTGACATCTTCTTTTTTTACTTCAAGAAGGATTTAGGTTCTGAACCTCTTTTTCCTTGTCCCATTGTCCTCCTAGGTATAGCTTTGCTCTGTGACCATTTGCTGTGAATCGACTCTTTGTTGCTTCATCTAGCAATTCAATATTCCCATAAGGAAAGACCTTAGTTACCAAATATGGACCAGTCCACTTAGACTTAAGCTTGCCAGGGAATATCTTGAGTCGTGAGTTGTACAAGAGTACTTGTTGTCCAGGTTTGAATTCTTTCTTCAAAATCTTCCTGTCATGCCACCTCTTGGCTTTTTCCTTGTATATCTTAGTATTTTCATAGGCTTCTAGCCTAAATTCATCCAGCTCATTTAGCTGCAACAACCTTTTCTCCCCTGCTGCTTCAGAATCAAGGTTTAGAAGTTTAGTAGCCCAAAAGGCTTTGTGTTCAAGCTCTATAGGGAGATGACAAGATTTGCCATATAATAGCTGAAAGGGGGACTTTCCAATGGGAGTTTTGAAAGCTGTCCTGTACGCCCAAAGTGCATCTTCCAACTTCCTGGCCCAATCCTTTCTTATGCTACCTAATGTTTTCTCTAGGATTTTCTTCAATTCTCTGTTTGCTAATTCAGCCTGCCCATTAGTCTGAGGGTGATATGGTGTGGCCACTTTATGAATAACTCCATATTTATGAAGAAGTTTCTCCATTTGTTTGTTACAAAAATGACCACCACCATCACTGATAAGACCCTTGGGTACTCCATATCTAGTGAAAATGTGCTTCTTGAGGAATTGAAGGACAATTTGTGCATCACAGGTAGTTGTGGCTATGGCTTCCACCCACTTTGAAACATATTCCACTGCTACCAAGATATATCTGAAAGAGTAGGAAGGGGGAAAGGGTCCCATGAAATCAATGCCCCATAGATCAAATAATTCTAATTCCAAAATGAAATTCTGCGGCATCTCATTCCTTCTTGTCAATCCTCCTACTCTCTGGCATTCATTACATTGGTGGACAAACTCTCTGGCATATTTGAAGATAGTTGGCCAATAGAAACCACTTTGCAATATCTTTGTAGCTGTTCTTTCTGGACCAAAATGTCCACCATAAGCTGAGCCATGGCAATGCCACAATATATCTCTTATTTCACTCTCAGGGACACATCTCCTAATTATTCCATCAGAACATCTTTTGAACAGATATGGTTCATCCCATAAAAACTTTCTCGCCTCATTGATTAGCTTCTTCACTTGTTGCTTAGTGAATTCTTGAGGTATCTTCCTCCCCACTTTGTAGTTTGCTATATCAGCGAACCACGGTATTAGTTGGACCAGCAGAAGATGTTCATCTGGGAAGCTTTCATTCACAGGGTGTGAGGCTTCTTGAATTGTTTCTTGTGGCAACCTTGAGAAATGGTCAGCAACTCAGTTCTCAATACCTTTCCTGTCCCTTACCTCAATGTCAAACTCCTGTAGAAGTAGTATCCACCTGATAAGTCTTGGTTTAGCATCCTGCTTTGACATTAAATACTTGAGGGCAACATGGTCAGTATAAACCACAATTTTAGATCCTATCAAGTATGATCTAAACTTATCAAACGCATAAACTACAGCTAACAATTCCTTCTCTGTTGTGGTGTAATTTTTTTGAGCCTCATTCAACACCTTACTTGCATAATATATGACATGATGCAAGTTTCCCTTTTTTTGTCCAAGCACAGCACCAATTGCGATATCACTTGCATTACACATGAGTTCAAAGGGTAATTCCCAATCCGGGGGTGTGATAATTGGTGCTGTTGTGAGTTTATGTTTTAAAGTTTCAAAAGCATGCTGGCAGTTTTCATCAAAAACAAAAGGATTATCAATCATTAACAGATTACTCAAAGGTTTAGCTATTTTAGAAAAATCCTTGATAAACCTTCTATAAAAATCCTGCATGTCCCAAGAAACTTCTAACAGATTTCACATTAATTGGTGGGGGAAGCTTCTCTATAATTTCCACCTTTGCCTTGTCGACCTCTATCCCTTTTCTTGAAACTTTGTGACCAAGAACAATCCCCTCAGGCACCATGAAATGGCACTTTTCCCAGTTTAAAACAAAATTAGTTTCTTGGCACCGTTTCAAAACAAGAGTTAGATGTTTCAGGCAAGTATTAAAATTGTCACCAAAAACAGAAAAGTCGTCCATGAAAACCTCTAAAAACTTTTTGACCATATCTGAAAAAAAGGAGAGCATACACCTTTGAAAAGTGGCTGGGGCATTGCATAGTCCAAATGGCATTCTTCTATAAGCAAAAACTCCAAACGGACATGTGAATGAAGTCTTTTCTTGGTCCTTTGGATCTACCACTATTTGATTGTATCCAGAATAGCCATCCAGGAAGCAATAATAAGCATGGCCGGCCAATCTTTCAAGCATCTGATCAACGAAAGGAAGTGGAAAATGATCTTTGCGTGTGGCATCATTCAACCTCCTATAATCAATACACATCCTCCATCCTGTCACAGTTCTTGTTGGAATGAGTTCATTCTTCTCATTAACAATAACTGTCATTCCTCCCTTCTTTGGTACCACTTGGACTGGGCTTATCCATGGACTATCAGAGATAGGATATATTATTCCTACATTCCACAATTTCATTACTTCCTTTTGGACAACTTCCTTCATTGCAGGACTTAACCTTCTCTGAGGTTGAACTACTGCTTTGAAATTGTCCTCCAAGAGAATTTAATGCAGACAGACTGCTGGGCTAATGCCTTTCAGATCATCGATGGTCCATCCTAAAGCGTCCTTGTGAGCTCTGAGTACATCAAGAAGCTCTCCTTCTTCCTTTTGTGTCAGGGATGAATTGATGATCACTGGGAAACTTTCTGATGTACCTAGGAATGCATATTTGAGATGAGTCGGTAATGGCTTCAGTTCTTGTTTATGCACCTCTTTCTTCTTGCTTGGGTTCACCTCCTTGTCAATAGAGATCTCAGCTGCGTGTTCCTCTACTATCTCTTGATTAATTTCTTCTTCTTGCTCATGCTGATTAGTGTCTAATATTTCTTCCACCAGGCTCTCTATCATATCCACCCTCAGGTAATCTTCTTGCTCAGGAAGGTGTTGCATTGACTTGAAAACATTTATGATCATTTGCTCATTGTGTAATCTGAAGATCATTTCTCCTTTTTCCACATTTATAATGGCTCTTGCAGTTGCTAGAAATGGTCTTCCCAAGATGATTGAATTGTTTCCTTCCTCGTCGGTGTCCAAGATCACGAAATCCGCATGAAAGATAAACTTCCCAACCTTCACTAACAGATTTTCCACAATTCCATTGGGTGTCTTGATTGATCTGTCGGCCATGACTAGTGACATCCTGGTAGGTTTGAGTTCTTCTATAGCAAGCTTCCTCATCATGGACAGGGGCATTAAGTTGATGCTAGCTCCAAGATCACAGAGAGCCTTGTCCAAGGTTAAATTGCCTATGGTGCATGATACTACAAAACTCCCTGGATCTTTAAGCTTTGGTGGGATTTCTTTTAGTAACACAGCGCTACATTCTTCATTGAGCATTACCGTCTCCTTCTCATTCCAATCTCTTTTCTTGTTGATGAGTTCCTTTAAGAACTTGGCATACAGAGGCATTTGCTCCAATGCCTCAGCCAAAGGTATGTTGATTTCCAGCTTCTTGAAAGTCTCTAGGAATTTAGAAAAGTGTTGGTCCTTAGTCTCTTTGTGGAATCTTTGGGGATAAGGCAATGGAGATGTCAAGCTTTTCTCCACTTGATGTTGTCTTGGATTTGGTTCTTCCATGATCTGCTTTTTCTTCTTCAGATTTTGTGGTATATCTTCTTTTTCTTGAGGTTGATTTTGAGAGTAATTGCTTGCTGTTGCATCTTCATCATTAGCTGTCTCTTTTTTAAATTGTTTCTTGTCACTTTCCT
This sequence comes from Arachis duranensis, assembly GCF_000817695.3. Lineage (NCBI taxonomy): Eukaryota > Viridiplantae > Streptophyta > Magnoliopsida > Fabales > Fabaceae > Arachis > Arachis duranensis. The sequence goes on along the minus strand of NC_029775.3, from coordinate 50,288,774 downwards.
TGGGTTTCTTAGTGGCTTCTTCATCTTTCAGCATGATTTTTCCACTCCTTAACTGTATTGCCTTGCACTCCTCTTTTGGATTAGGAATGGTGTCACTTGGTAGTGAGCTTGATGGTTTTTCAACAGAAATCTGCTTGGAAATTTGTCCAATTTGTCTTTCTAGGCTCTTCATGGAAGCTTCTTGGTTCTTTGTTGTCAATTCTTGGTTCTTCATCATCTTCTCCATGAGCATCTCTAGATTAGTGATCCTCTGAGAGTCTTGTGAGATTGGTTGGTTTTGGGGTGTTGATGGATGATGATAGGTGTTTTGGTTAGTTGGGTGGTTATTGGGTGGATAATGGTTAGAGTTGGGATAAGTGTTTTGTGGTTTTCTGTATGTATTTTGGTTAGTGTTTGGCTGGTTGTTTTGATTTGTGTTTTTCCAATTGTTTTGATTTGAGTTCCTTTTCCATGGCTGCTGAGTTTGATTGTGGTTGTCTCCCCATCTGAGGTTGGGATGGTTTTTCCAAGAGGGGTTGTAAGTATCACCATAGACTTCAATTGTTCTAGGATTTTGGTTGTGCATGTATTGGACTTGCTCTTGCTGTTGCTCCTCTTGGATTTCTTCATTTTTCCCCTAAGTAGTTGATGGTTGGCTTGTGGCACTCACTGATGCAACTTGCAGGCCATCAATTCTCTTGGCCATCTGCTCAAACTGTTGTTGAATTTGCTGCTGCATCATCTTGTTTTGAGCTAAGATTGAATCCACTCCTTCCAACTCCATTACTCCTCTCCTTTGTGATGGTTGGCGTTGCCTTTGGTGAGCAAAGAAATATTGGTTGTTAGCCACCATATCAATGAGATTTTGAGCTTCCTCTGTAGTTTTCATGAGTTGTAATGAGCCTCCGGCTGAATGATCAAGTGCTTCTTGAGCCTTCAGAGTAAGTCCCTCATAAAAGTTCTGCAGCTTGTCCCACTCAGTGAACATCTCTGGTGGACATTTCCTCAACAGTGCCTTATATATTTCCCATGCTTCATATAAATTTTCAGCCTCCATTTGAGTGAATGTCTGCACTTCAGTCTTCAATCTTATGATCCTTTGAGGGGGATAAAATTTGGCAAGAAACTTGCTCACCAAGTCATCCCAAGTGTTGATGCTCTCCTTTGGAAATGTTTCTAGCCATTGTGTGGCTTTGTCTCTGAGAGAGAATGGAAAGAGCAGTAACTTGTAGCTGTCAGGAGGCACACCATTGGTTTTGACAATGTCACAAATCCTCAAGAAAGTAGATAAGTGTTGATTTGGGTCCTCCAATGGCCCTCCTCCAAAAGAGCAGTTGTTTTGAACTAAAGTGATAAGTTGTTGCTTTAGTTCAAAGTTGTTTGCATTGACATTAGGAGTAAGAATGCTACTCCCACAGTGTTTAGCATTTGCAAATGTGTAGGAAGCTAGTACTCTTCTTTGTTGTGGGTTATTGTTAGCTCCTCCTTCTGGTTGATTGGGATTTGATAGATCTCCTTCCATTTCTTGGAATTCCTCCTCAGATTCTTCCTCTCCAACAATATTCTTCCCTCTTTCAGCTCTTCTTATTCTTCGAAGAGTTCTTTGGTCAATTTCAGAGAGGATAGGGGAAGATCTTCCTGTACCTGACATACAAACACACAACAATAAACACAGATCCAGAAAAACCAGTGAAACTTCAATCCATTGCTAGAATGAGGTTTTAGTTAGTTTAAGCAAATTTTCAAACAGTTAGTGTGTTAGTCAAAATTAAAGAAATAGAAAAGAAAAAGTGCTTGATCTAGACCTCCACTTCACTTAATCATTGTCAATCTATTTTAATCCCCGGCAACGGCGCCAAAAACTTGATGTGTGAAAAACGATCCAACACAAAACTCACCGGCAAGTGTACCGGGTCGCATCAAGTAATAAAACTCACGGGAGTGAGGTCGATCCCACAGGGATTGAAGGATTGAGCAATTTTAGTCTAGTGGTTGATTTAGTCAAGCGAATCAAATATTGGTTGAGTGATTTATCATTAACAGAAACTAAATTGCTTGGAATGTAAAGGGAGAGGGATGAATTGCAGTAAATTAAAGAGCAGGAAAGTAAAAGAAACTGAAGCTTAAATTGCAAGAAATTAAATGACTAAAACTTAAATTGCAAGAAATGTAAATTGCAGTAACTTAAAGTACAAGAAATATAAATTGCTTGAATGGAAAAGGGATTAGGGGACTGGGATTTTAGAATTCAAACAAGGGAAATTAAATTGCAACAATTAACTAAACAAGAGATGAATTGAAATAGACTAGCTCTCAAACAGAAATGGAAATTAACTTGCAGTAGAGGTTCACAGAAGAACCAAAAGGAATTAAAATAGGATCTCAGGACTCAAGAAACTAGATAGCAAAGTCTAGATCTCAATTGCCTTCCCAGATCCAAGTTCACAAAGCAATTGACAAGAAATTAAAGAAGAAGCAATAAAGGAAATGTAATTCAATTTAATTATGCAGAAGAGGAATTAAAGAGATCTTGAATGAAGATTGAGACAGAATTTCCTCAATTTTTCACACCCAAGACTCAAACAAGAAAAGTAAAAATGCTCAAGTAAGAACAAGGAAGAAGAGAGATCAATTCTCCTCCCCAATTCTCTGAAATCTCAACGAAGTCTCAAAGAGAAAGTTCAAAAGTTCAAAAAATAAAAGTAAAGATTCAAAGCTCAAAAGAAGGTCCAAAGCTCCTAATTACATCAAACTATTTCCTATTTATACACTTTCTATTCTTGGATCTTGGGATTTGGATGGGCTTTTTGATTTGGTGAAGAATTGAATTAAATTGGATTTTTAATCGAATTTTTAGCCCAAGAAAAGTTGCTTCCAGGAGGATGCCCTGCCCTTGTGGAGGGCAGGGTAGAAAATGATGCATGCGGCCTTGTGCGTGTGTGTTTGGTGCGTGTGGTGCTGCAGGATGCTGCCCTGTCCTTGTGGAGGGCAGGGCAGAAATTTTTGGTGCGCCAGATTCTGCCCGTGCGTGCGTGCTGTTGCTGCCGAGACTCCCTTGGTGCGCCAACTCTTGTGCGCTGGCCGTGCATCACACAATGCTGCCCTGCCCATGCGGAGGGCAGGGCAATGTTTCCAAAATTGAAGCTCCGCATTCGAAACTCGGTTAATGCACACGCTACTTTTTTCCTTGGTTTTCTTGGCACCAAAGTAAGGCCTAGTTCCTTGCTTCCTCATGGTGCCGTGTTCAATCCTTGTGGCAAGCATTAGTGAGCTTTTTCTTTGAATTTATTCCTTTGATGAGCCCGATATTGCTCTTGAGGAGGGCAAGGCAGAGTTTTTGCTCTCCTTGATCCATGGCACCAATTTGTGCTCCGCCGTTGTTGTGGGCAGGGCAGTGTTGCCTCTCAAGGCTTGTTTCCTTATGTTGCCCTCCTAGAGGGCAGTGTGCCCTTGTGGAAGGCAATGTTTGCTTCCTCCCTTCCATGCGCCACGCTCTTCTCTCCTTGGGCCACGCTTTCTTAAGCCACGTTTTTCCTTTTTTTTCTTTCTTTCTTCACCTACAATAAACCAAAACAACCACTCAAAGTATCTCTAAATTCATAAGGTTTATAATTCATTAAAATTCAATTAATTCTTGCTCAAACCTCATGATTTAGCATCAATTTAATGGTAGTTGCTTGATTTAAAGAAGTTATTCATTTTCATCCCAAATCACTTACTTAGGATGCAAGAAAGTGCATAAAGATTAATAAAACAAGTGAAATTAGCTTGAAAAATGGGTATATGATGACTTGTCATCACCCACTATTCACGGGTATCATGCATACGCATGAGGCATACGTATGCATGACAATGCAGAAATCTTTAATCATGCGTATGCATGTAGAAAGTGCATGAAACTTCATTTTTATAGCTTTTGTGAGTACGTGATAAATCCCAATTTTGTGGTTTATTTTGTGCTTAATTTAGGGGATTTTATCAACTTATCTCACATTAATTCAATGAAACAGCATGGTTTTGTAATTCTCCCGAAATTTATGCTTAAGAGTGAAAACATGCTGTTTAGGCCTTAAATTCACCAATTTTATCCACTTTAATTCCATTCGATGCTTTGATATGTTTGTTGAGTGATTTTAGGTTCACAAGGCAAGTATTGGATGGAAGAAATGAGGAGAAAAGCATGCAAAGTGGAGAATTCATCAAGAAATGAGTATTTGGAGAATTGAAGGCCACGCGCACGCGTCACCCACGCGTACACGTGAAAAGAGATTTGCAAGTCACGCGCACGCGTCACCCACGCGTACGCGTGAAGAGGAATTTTGGCCAGCAACACGGACGCGTGACGCTGATCATGTGACCTCATTAAAGTGAAAACGGTGCAATCCAACTTATCTCTGAGGCTATTTGATGCAGAATTCAAGATTGGACAAGGGGGAGCAATTAGTGTAGCTTAGGATTATGTAGGTTAGTTTTCTAGAGAGAGAAGCTCCCTCTTCTCTCTTGAATTAGGGATCTTAGGTTAATTTTCCTCTTAGATCTAGGTTTAATTCTTGTATTCATCTAGTTTTCTTTATAATTTCTTGTTCCTACACCTTCATTCTCTTAGTTTGTAGTGTTAATTTCCCTTTTTATGCCTCTTTTTATGTTGAGGCACCTTTGTTTGATTTGGATTCCCTTTAATGCAATTTGATGTTTGATGTTCTTTTATTGTTGATTTGAGTTGTCATTGTTATTTTCTTGCAACTGGTAGTTGGTAGATTTATTATTCTTGCACTTTTATGACGCTTTCCTTTTATGCCTTCCAAGTGTTTGATAAAATACTTGGTTGGATGTTAGAGTAGCTTTTTGAGCTTTCTTGGATTGGAAGAGAAATTAGGTAATCTTGAGTCATGAATAACTAATTTGGGTTGATGATCTAGAGTTGTTAGTTAATATTGTTTCCTTTGACGCTAGTCTTTTGCTAATTCAATTAGTAAGTTGACTAGGACTTTTGGATTGAGATTAACTAGTCTTGTTTGACTTTCTTCGAGTGTTAGAGATGACATTGTACCTTCTCCCATTGAAGTTGACTAAATAGGATAAATTCTTGATAATTATTGTGTTATGATTAATGACTATGATAAAAAGCCTATATTCTGAATCCTTGCCATGAATGCCTCTTTTTAGTAGTTGTTATATTTAGTTGCTTGATTTTATTTTCTTGCACTTTTATCAACCCACACCTTGTATACCATAACCAATAATGTGCACACCTCACTGCAATTCCTTGAGAAGATGTCCCGGGGCTAATACTCTCAGTTATTTTTATTGGTTTGCACTTGTGACAAATAAATTAAACTTTGATTGAGCATTACTTGTTGGTTGGGAACTATACCATCAACGGAATTATTTGTGTGAAATTTCTAACCGACGGTTTACCTCACATCAAGTTTTTGGTGCCGTTTTTAGGGAATTGCAATGTGTGCTTGTTATTGGTTATTGTATATATGTTAATATTGTAAATATCTTAATTTTTTGTTTGTTTTCTAGTTTTGCTAGTTGTAGGACTTTGTTTCTCATTGTTTCTTATTAGTTTTGTTTTTTTTTTACTTTCTCTTTTCACTATGAATTCTCATCCCTTTGGCTATGAGTTTGGTTCAAATTATGTTGTAGAAAATAGGAACTACAATGACAACATGCATCAAGGATGGAACAATCAAAGATGGGAGGAGCCTCAAGGAATTGATCAACCTTCTTGCAACAACCTCCTCCGGGTTCTTATAGGTATAATCCAACTCCTAATTCATATCAACCTAATGGATGTGGTGACCCTTATTGTGGTTGTCAACCATAATCACCATATGCCTATGAACCATCCCCTCAATATAGTTTTGAACAACCATACTTACAAGCCCCTTACCACCAAACACCTCCATATGACCCTAATCCTTATCCACCATACCAACTACCTTATGAGCCATATGAACCATACATAGAACCACAACAACTCCAACACCGATACTCCCAAGAACCACCTCGATATACACCATCTTCATACCTTTATCAAGATAAACCACCTTCTAATTATGAACCCTTTCTCCCAAACAATGAACCCTCTCTTCCACCACTTCCTCCGATGGATGAAGCTCTCAATGCCTTCATGCTAGAACAATGAAGAGAGATTAGCTCTTATATCCAAAGGCAAAAAGAGAAGCAAAAGGAGCTAAAAAAGCTAAAAGTCATGGTTGCCACTATGGCAGAAGCCATTAACAACATGGCCTCCCACTTAAGCTCATGCATCCCAAGTACTCCCATTGACAAGTGTGGAGGATCAACCAAGGAGCATAGTGAGGGGGTGAACTTGAAGTTTCAAGGTGAAGAAGAGGAGCTGAAGCAAGAAGTACAACAAGGGGAGGGAGTAGAGACAATTGAGCCAGAAGGAGTGGTTGAAGATTTAGGAGATGTTAGAAGTCCATGGGAATGTAGAATTAGAGAGCCCTCTCCCAAGAAGTTTGATATTCATGTTGAGGAGGGTGTAGAACCTCTGAAGCATATTATAGTTAGAGACATTGAAGAGGTTGATCAAGAGATGGATTCAATCATTGATGAGTTTCCATCTACAATTGAATCCTTTCCCACTGGACATTAAATTGAGATTATAGAAGAATGTGCACAAACTCCCATACCCTTGGTAAGAAATGAAGAAGAGATTGAATTGGAAGAAAGCTACCAAGAGGAAGAGGTTAAAATTGAAGAAGCTTGCAAGGAGGTGGAAGTTATCAAGGAAGAACACAAGGGAGTAGAGCTTGCAAGGACATTGGAGACACTTCTCCCCAAGCCATCACCATCCATCCTTTCATTCAAGTGGGTAAATCTTTTATCTCTAAGCTTTATTATCCCACTAGAATATGGTTTGCATGAGACAGATGATCAACTTAGAGCTCTTTGGGGCTTTAAGAGCAAAAGAGAAATGGCTAGTGGTTGGAAACATCACTCTAGGTTCATGATGGTTGCATGTTCAAAGTTTGATGGCAAGGTTAGGTGTAGAGCTAGATTGCTTGGGTTTAGGAAGTTGTTTGGAGGTCTCATTGAGAATTTGGCTTGTAAACCACCCGGAAAAAATCACCGTGATCAACTTAAAGACGGGAGTGAAAATAAAGTGTGGGATCCCGGATTACAAAAAGAAGATCAATTTTAGGAGCTCATGGTTTGTGAAGAACTCCATCAAAGCTTGGAGCTATTAATTTTGAATGATGGAGCTATTGGAGATTCAAGCATTGGTGGATGTTCAAAGATGGATTCAAGCACAAGCTACCTTGATGAGAGCTCCCCATAAGTCCAACTTAAGGACAGTAAATAAAAGTGCTAGGTGAGAGACACCCCACCATGGTAACATCTTTTCATTTTTCTCTTTTGTAATTATTTGTAAAATAGGTTTAATTCCATGTTTAGTTTTATTTGTTTGGTTTAGTTAGTAGTCTAGCATGTTAAATAAGGTTTTATGGTGTTTTGGTAGCTATTTGGAGGTTTGGAATGCTTGGTTTGGTGCAAGAACTTGGAAAAATTTTAAAAAACAGAGCACCATGCCACCCGTACACGTCACTCGTATGCGTGACCCCAAGTTTTTCGACCACCCACGCGTACGCCTCGCCCATGCATACGCGTGACATCCAAATTTTTTAGGGCCAGTACAAATTCCAAAGAGTTGCGCGTGTTTCGGGCTGGAATTGTACCTATAGCACAAAATCCACCAACGCATACGAGTTACTTATCTCTATCTTCACTCACGCGTTTGCCTCGCCGATGCGTACGCATCGTAGCTCACTTCTGCAACTCACGCGTATGCGTGACATGAAGCGTACGCGTGACCCTTCCCTATTTCACCACTCTTCTTTTCTTCTTTTCTTTCCATTTTTTTCCTTCTTTTCTCTTTTCCTCTTTTCCTTCCCTTCTTCAACCATCATCCAACACTACCATTCACCATCTACCATTATTTTCTTTAGTTTGTTAGTTGTTAGTTAGATAGTTAGTTATTTAGTTAGTTTGATTTAGGTTTATTTTTTCTACTTTTCATTATAAGTGTTGGATTATTAATCTTGTTTGCTATTCATTGCTGCTTAGTATTAACTTGATGTTGTTCTAGCATAATTATTGTTAATTTTCATTGTTGGATTCTTTATTGAGGTTACAATTTATTACTTGGTTTTAAGTTTTTCATTCTTAACATTTTTGGATACCAAGTGTATGACATTGCCTTCAAGCATCCTAAATCTTTTGAATTGCATGTTTTGGCCACCATGCATTCATTATCCATTGTTAGGCAATTACGTACTATCAATGCATTTTTTGTTAGGTGATGCTTGTTATTGATTGACCCTTATTCACATCACCTATTTCATGCATTGAGATTTTGGAATTGTGGAATTTGATCAAAAGTTTACCTAGTGACAAATTTTTGAGCTTTGTAAAGCCTTGTGGACCATGCTTGCTATGTGATTGAGTTTAATTTCTATCTTCTTTTTTCCTAAGTTCCATAGTACCCATGTGTTCCACCTTTATGTCAATTAGGTGTTGCAAATAAAATTTAAAGTGTGTCATTAATTGATGTGCAAGTTTTATATTCCATTTTGTTCATTAAAGTTACCTTGCACATCAATCTATGTCCATCCATTATCCATTTCACAATTGCTTGTTTATTTGCTTGAGTGCTTTCATGCTTCGTTATCTATTTGGTTGGCTTAACCTACATGTCTTCTTTAGAGTATTTCAAGCACACTAGAATGGGTGAAGTGTATACTTTCATTGTGTAATGGTGACATAGCTCTCTATGCTAGTGTATGTGTTCTAAACCGCATGCATCTTAGAACTCACACACCGATTTTTTATCAATGTCACACTAATTTACTCACTCAATTCAAGTGATTTTTACCTCATTCCAACAATCTACGCTTCCTTGCTTTTGCATTTACTTTTCTTACTATCCTATTTTCTATTGCTTAGGATGATTTATCATAAGCAAAAAACAGAAGCGGGAAAAGAATACGCAGCAACCGGTTGACCCACCAGCTGAAGGTGGCAACCCGAAAAGTTACCGTATCCCCTTGCTCATCTTTGAATGCACCGAGGGCAATGCAAACTTCTAAGTGTGGGGAGGTCGCCCGACCGATCGGTGTTTTTGGGTGACAAATTTCTAATCCCAACACTTTCGTATTTCATTTTTAGGTCTTTTAGGATTCTTAGTTGCATTTTCTTGTATTGCATATATATATATAATAAGCTTAGTCTAAATAATGAAATTTTCCAAGGAATTTATCTATAGGGCACCCCAATTGATTTGAGAAATTTTGTTTAGAACTTGCTTAAATCATATATTGTGGAACTTATTTTTGAGCTAAGAACACACAACCTTGTGAATTTTGAGCTTAATTGTATGGTTACATCATATAACCACTTATTTCCATTCTTGTGTGCATTATCCTCTTTCTATGATTGTAATCTTTGATTTGTTTGATTCTTTATGTCCATTATTTGGTGTATACATGCATTTATATGATTGAGGTCATCGTTTTAAATAGCTCATTTGCCCAAATAGCCTACCTTTTATCTTTCATTGTTAGCCAACTTTGAGCCTATGCTAAACCGCTTTTGTTCTTAATTTAGCACATCACAAGCCTTAAAGCAAAAAATAATAAATGTCCCTTGTCTGGGTCTTTGATTATCTTAGGCTAGTGAGAGTGCTTATCATTCAAGTTTGGGAAGTTTGGGAATATTGGGTGAGATAAAAGTGTGTTTTTGTATTTTTGTTGAAAAATTTTGGGAATTGAGTACATACTCATGCATTAAATGTTTAAACCATATGCATTGGTACCTTTGTATATAATTCATCAAAAAGAAAAAAAAGAAAAAAAGAAAAACAATAAAAAGGGGACAAAATCCCCCAAAGTAAAGTTCAATAATAATCAATGCATGTGGGTGGTGATAAAAAAGGGAATGCATGAGTGAGTGAAAAATTAAAGAATGGGTAGTTATGTTTGTTTAGAATTGTAGGTTGTTATATAGGTTAGGTGGGAAGTTTAGGTTAATCAAAGATTCAAATTTCAAGCTCACATGGCCATATGCATCCTTACCTTGACCCTAGCCCCATTACAACCCATGGATAAGTCCTCATGATATTTGTATGCATGCATGGAATAATTGTTGATTGTTAGACGAAAAACAAATCTTAGAAAGCATGATTAGGGGAGAATTGAGTGAATCAACCCTATACACTTGAGTGACTAGAGCAGATACACATCCGGTGAGCGTTCAACTGCTCAATTACATGTTTTCACCTAAGATCATTTATTTTCTTGCTAGTTGTCAAAATATTTTCAATAACTCAATTCAATTGTGGATTTGATCAATTGTGATTACTTTAGCCCTCATGTCTATATATGTTTTCTTAGAAATTGATTTATTTTGACCAAGTAATTGCATTCATGTAGATAGATTGCATGTAGGTAGGTTGCATCTAAATAGTTTGCATTGAATAAATGTTGATACCCTTTGTTTCTTTCTTGAGTTTAGCATGAGGACATGCTTAGTTTAAGTGTGGGGAGGTTTGATAAACTCCAGTTTTGTGGTTTATCTTGTGCTTAATTTAGGAGATTTTATCAACTTATCTCACATTTATTTAATGAAATAGCATTGTTTTATAATTCTCCCTAAATTTGTGCTTAAGAGTGAAAACGTGCTTTTTAGGCCTTAAATTTGCCAATTTTAATCCACTTTAATTCCATTCAATGTCTTGATATGTTTGTTGAGTGATTTTAGGTTCATAAGGCAAGTATTGGATGGAAGAAGTGAAGAGAAAAGCATGCAAAGTGGAGTATTCATGATAAAACAAGCATTTGGAGAATTGAAGGCCACGCGCACGCGTCACCCACGTGTACGCGTGAGAAGAGATTTGCAAGCCACGCGCACGCATCACCCATGTGTACGCGTGAGGAGGAATTTTAGCCAGCGATGCGCACGCGTCACCCACCCGCACGCATGACGCTGATCACGTGACCTCATTAAAGTGAAAATGCTGGGGGTGATTTCTGACCTTCCCAGGCCCAAATCTAACTAATCTCTTAGGCTATTTAATGCAGAATTCAAGATTCGACAAGGGGGAGCAATTAGTGTAGCTTAGGATCATGTAGGTTAGTTTTCTAGAGAGAGAAGCTCCCTCTTCTCTCTAGAATTAGGGTTCTTAGGTTAATTTTCTTTTGGATCTAGGTTTAATTTCTTGTTTTCATCTAGTTTTCTTTATAATGTCTTATTCCTACACCTTCATTCTCTTAGTTTGTAGTGTTAATTTCCCTTTTTATGCCTCTTTTTATGTTGATGAACCTTTGTTGGATTTGGATTTCCTTCAATGCAATTTGATGTTTGATGTTCTTTTATTGTTGATTTGAGTTGTTATTGTTATTTTCTTGCAATTAGTAGTTGGTAGATTTATTATTCTTGCACTTTTATGATGCTTTCCTTTTATGCCTTCCAATTGTTTGATAAAATGCTTGGTTGGATGTTAGAGTAGCTTTTTGAGCTTTCTTAGCTTGAAAGAGAAATTAGGTAATCTTGAGTCATGAATAACCAATTTGGGTTGATGATCTAGAGTTGTTAGTTAATATTGTTTCCTTTGACGCTAGTCTTTTGCTAATTCAATTAGTAAGTTGACTAGGACTTTTGGATTGAGATTAACTAATCTTATTTGACTTTCTTTGAATGTTGGAGATGACATTGTACCTTCTCCCATTGGAGATAACTAAATAGGATAAATTATTGATAATTGTTATGTTATGATTAATGACTAGATAAAAACCCTAGATTCTCAATCCTTGCCATGAATGCCTCTTTTTAGTAGTTGTTATCTTTAATTGCTTGATTTTATTTTCTTGCACTTTTATGAACCCTCACCTTGGATACTGTTCCGAGGGTTACCTGAAACGTGTAGCTCGGTCGTCTGGAAAGGCCCGAGGTGGGGGTTCAGGGACCCGAGCTTGATATGTAGAGTGGTTGGTGGTTGTACCTGCAATGACACTCCGATGCTTAAGTTAGCATGGGTCCAAGCAGATATGTGTAGAATGTGGAGTGAATGCCATACCTGGGTGCTCCAGTGTATTTATAGTAGTTGGCCGTGATCTTCCCTGGATAAGATATTCTTATCTTATCTTATCTTTGGGAGTTTTATCTCTATCTTTGTGGAACCGCCTTTTCTAGGCCTTTTCGGCCTTTAGGTTTTGGGCTGCGTTCCTTTTGATGGGCCTTCCTTGCTTTATTGTCCGAGGTCCGTTTCTGGGGTTTCCTCTGTGCCGCCATTTCGTTCTCCTTGCTTCGGAGCTCGTCATCTTCGTTTCTTTCTTCCAGGTTTGTTCTCATGCTTCTCTTTTCTTGTGCACATATGCTTCTGTTCTTTGTGTGGCCCTTGTTTGTTTCTTTTTCTTTATGCCTGGGTTGCCCCGAAAAGAGGCGCTGCCATTGCTTGTTGTTTGTATATGGGGGGGCTCTTTTTGTTCTCTGGTATTTTTTGTTCCGGGTTGCCGTATTTTCTTCGTGGGGTTTTTGTTTCTTGCTTGGCTAACTGGGTTTTCGCTGTCTTCTTTATGTGATTTTTTGCTTGCTGTTGTATTCTTCTTTGTAGGTAAGAATTTTATGTCTCGAAAGGTTCTTCAGGCGATGTCGACTAAGATTCCATGTGGTCTTGGTTGGGTAGACCCTCTTCCTCTAAGAGTCCCTTCTGTGGTAGATTCTGAGTATTTAGCTAGGTTCCGTAGGCACTGTAACATATGTGAAAATAGAGAGTCTGAGAGGGATTATGAACTAGTAGCCCCGGATTCCGAGGAGAGAGTGTGCTTCCCGCCCTTAGATAGTTCCGAGAAGCTCTTCTTTTATGCTTATGATTGTTTTTTCTCTAAGCTAAGTGTCTGACTTCCCTTTACCGATCTGGAGTCCGAGGTGTTATGGTCTTGTAACCTTGCCCCTACGCAGCTCCATCCAAATTCTTGGGCGTTTTTAAAGCTGTTTCAACTTTTGCGTCAGTTTTTGGGCGTCTCCCCCTCTATTTCTCTTTTTTCCTATCTGTTTGTGTTGACGAAGCCGGGGTCGGGTGGAGGGAAGGTATCTTGGGTTTCTTTTAGGGCTAACCAGGGAAGGAAGTTTTGTACCCTGTATGATGAGTCCTTCCATGATTTTAAGAACTTTTATTTCAAGGTCCGGGCTACTGGAGACGTCCGACCTTTCTTTCTAGATGAGAGTGGGGAGCCTTCTTTTCCTCTTTGTTGGCAGGAGAATGTAGTGTCTGCTAAGTATACTTTTGAGAGTCTAGATGAGGTGGAGCAGGCTTTTGTGGGTGTGGTGAGCAGTTTATAGGGTCGGGCACCTCACTTGGACACGAAGAAAATGTTGGGAGATCCAAGCCTTCTCCGTTCCGAGTTAGGTAGTTCCCGACCTCTCCGAGATTCGTCTCTTTTTTTTTAGTATTTTGGTTTTGCTTGTTTTGGTGGAATTTCTGTTGTGGTAATCCTTTTTCTTTTATTTCTGCAGAGATGTCTTCTCAGGCGGATTCCATGAAGTTCTTTCGTCGGACAAAGAAGTCTGTGGCTGCTCGAAATATTGAGGCTGGGGAGGCTTCTGCCCGATCTTCTCCGAAGAAGACTACTGTGGGTGTCACTACTCGGTCGAAGACTATTCCGACTCCCCAGTTCCAGATATATGCCGAGCTTGTGGAGACAAAAGAGAGGTTGCAATCCGCTCAGGATGAATTTTACGAGCTAGAAGGTCATGTGGCTAAGGGTATGGATGCTATGTTTGAAAAT
>NC_029775.3:50270399-50270804 GCF_000817695.3 Arachis duranensis | reverse complement strand
GTTCAGTTGTTGTACTTCTTTGACACACGTCGGGCTCTTCATGTTGAGTATCGCTTGGCATTTGTCCGGGTTTGCTTCGATGCCCCTTTGAGTCAGCATGAAGCCTAAGAACTTTCTGGCCTCTGCGGCGAAGGTGCACTTTGTCGGGTTAAGTCTCATGTTGTGTTTTCTGAGGGTACCAAAGATACTGGTGAGGTCGGTCAGCAAGTTTTTGTCTTCTTGTGTCTTTACCAGCATGTCGTCGACATACACCTCCAGCTGTAATCCGATGTGCTCTGAGAACACTTTGTTCATTAGCCTCTGGTAGGTTACCCCTGCATTCTTCAGCCCGAAGGGCATTACTACGTAGCAGTAGTTTGCCCTTGGGGTTATGAACGAGGTCTTTTCTTGGTCGGGTCCGTACAT